>NC_062248.1:12204005-12504005 GCF_905475465.1 Pieris napi | reverse complement strand
ACATCTGGCACCGCATTGAATTCCCCGGGGGTCGCACAAGGCATTCAACCCAGGGAATTCAGGCGAATATGTCCGCATAAGGGCTCAACGACGGCGCAGCTGAACGCTGTTGGGCGTACGCTCTTCGCGTCCAGCCCCCGCGCCCACGCCACGCCTTCGCCGAGCACAACCCCTCCGGCCATCGCCACACACCTCCCGCTGACGCTCAGCAGCCTCCTTCTGCAGCAAAACGCGCTCACAGAAGAAAGCTACCGCTCGCCATGCCTCTTGGCTACCAAGCATTGCTGCAACAACGCTCGGTAGCGAGAGGTCCGTCCCGATGACCGACACTAGGTCGTGGCGTTGCCTCGACCAAGTGGCACATTCAGCCAGGGTGTGCTCCGCCGTGTCCTCCGGGGCGCCACAATGGTGGCAGATGGGATGGATTTCCCGTCCCGCCACCTTGTGCAGAAACCGTCCGAAGCACCCATGCCCGGACAGCATCTGCGCCATCCGAAAGGACACAGCCCCACCCGGACGATTCACCCATTCCCGTAAAAATGGGCGAATCGCCTCCACTGTTCTTAAACCCGCCCTTGGCATAGCCAGATCATGGGCCCACCTATTAAAGGTGTCCTCCCTGGCTTGCCTCCTCGCTGGTCCGACCAATTCGGCCCATCGGCCATCTGCTCTCGTCTCACACTTGAGACGATACAGGCCACTTAGGGCCACCGCCTCGAACTCCCAGGGCGGAGTCCCCGCCAACAGGCACGCCGCCTCGAATGAGACAGTCCGATAGCAGCGAGCTGCCCGAACCGCCATCACTCGCTGCGGCCTCCTGAGCAGGGCGCGGTTCTTCGCCCCCAGCCTATCATCCCATATTGGGGCCCCATACAAGGCCATACTGCGTATGACACCGCAGTACAGCCTCCGTACACTCTGCTGAGGGCCCCCAATATTAGGCAGAAGCCTTGCTAGCGCCCCCGCTGCCCCCACTAACTTCCCCCCGAGAGCCTTAAAGTGGGCCTCAAAGTTCCAGCGACCGTCCAAGACGAGACCAAGGTATTTCATCTTGGACGACACCGGAACCCTTACTCCTTCCACCATCAGGACCGCCCCAGGAGGTGGACCATTCCTAGGGCCATGGAACAATAGGGCGTCCGTCTTATCGAGAGACACCCTAAGTCCCAGGGCCCCTATCCGTCTAACAGTAAGGGAGGTGCCAACCGTTGCAAGTCGAGTCACCTCCCCATAGCTTGCCCCACTGGCCACTACGAGGGTATCGTCTGCATAGCAGAAGACGCGCAATCCTGGCAGAAGCGCGCCCCGCAATACCCAATCGTAGGCCATGTCCCACAGGAGTGGCCCTAGGACCGAGCCTTGAGGTACCCCACACCGCACAGGGTGGTAACAGACCGTGCCCTCTCTATTGGAGTACACGATCCGTCTCTCCGCAAAATAGTCCCCCACTATCCGGCGCAGATACAGAGGGACCTCAAAAAATTCAAGGGCCTCTCCAACCACGCCAAAAGGGAGACTATTGAAGGCATTGGCAATATCTAATGATACTGCCAATGCCCTTCCACCCTCGCTAACCACCCCACCGGTGTGAGACCTCAGGTCCCGAAGAGCATCTAGCGTCGACCGACCCGCCCGAAAGCCGTACTGTGCCTCGCTCAGATCCGGCCCCTCAACAGAGAGGTGCCGGCACAACCGAGACGCCACGACCCACTCCAGCGCCTTGCCCGCCTCGTCCAAAAGGACAATAGGGCGGTAAGCCGCCGAACTGTCCGCCGGGCGGTCCTCCTTCCGCACGAGACACAGTCGTCCCGTCTTCCAAGCCACCGGGAACCGTCCACCGCGCAAACACGCAGTGTACAACTCCCGGACGGAGACCTCCATATGAGGGAGGACTACTGCCAGGACACGCGCATGCACACCATCCGGGCCAGGTGCTTTCTTGCGGGCTTTGAGACGGGTAAGGATAGCCTCCATCTCTATATCAGAGACTTCCGGAGCTATCCCTTCCTCTCCGCCCGCCACATCCCCCACAGACGCCGCCATATTCAGAGGGATAGTGTCAGAAGGCAAAGGAAACAGATCCGCCACCACCCGCTTCAGGAAGGTCGGTTCCAGACTCTCCACGAGAGGCATCCCCGTACCTTTCAGCCTCTTACGAGCCGATCGGTAGGGGCGCCCCCATGGATCATCATTCAACCCCCGAAGCATCTCCTGATGAGTCCCTTCCTTTGCCTCACAGATAGCCCCCTGGAGAGCCTTCTTGCGATCATTATAGATCAACCGAAGGCCCTCCGTGACATTGGGGCTATCTCCCCTCCTCCGGCGGCTCCTGTAGTAGGCCCTTCTGGCCTCACCACATGCGCCTCGGAGATTGCCAATCTCCGATGTCCACCAGTAGACCGCTCTCCTCCCCTTCGGCGGCCTCCATTTGGGCATTGCCGCATCCGACACCCTTCGGAGACTTAGGCTCAGTCTGCCAGCTCCTTCATCTACATCCAGAACACCAGTGGGCGCACACCACCCCTCGACAATTGCCACCTCCTGCGCAATCTGACGGTCCAGTCGGCCTATGGACCAGCGAGGAAATCTCATCCGAGTCTGCCCCCGCACATCCCACCTCATCGAAGTGGAGACCCACATCTGGATATAACGATGATCCGATAGGGTCTCCACTCCGTCCAGCACAGTCCATGCCGTCGTTACCCGGGCCGCCGCCGCAGAAGCAAGGGTCACATCCACCCTTGAACTGCCCTGTGGGCGGACACAGGTGGGCTCCGTTCCCTCGTTTAAGAATACGAGGCCCAACTCCGCCGCCCACTCCTCCAGAACCGGGCCCCTCCGACACGACACCCTGTCACCCCAGGTGGGAGACCTCGCATTAAGGTCTCCCATGAGGATAAGGGGCCGCGGAAGAGCCCCCCGTATGGCCAGGCCCATGGCATCAAGGAAACCCTCGAAATGGCTCAGACGCTCATTGGGGGAAAAATACGCTCCGACGAACGTCCATTCCCCCCAATCAGCCAGAACAAACCCAGAACCTCTCTCTCTTAGAGAGAGAGGAGGTCCATGCGGCCGAGCAATCACAGCCGCATCACCTCGAAGGTCCCCCACCCATGAGCTCTGTCGCGACACATAGTAGGGCTCAGTAACAACGGCCGCCATCACCCCCCACTCCGCCATCGACTGCAGGAACAAGTCCTGAGCCGCAGCGGAGCGCCTTAAATTCCCCTGAAGGAGGCTAGTAAGGCTGTCAGACATTTTATTTGTTTGACAGCTCTACACCAACCTCCATGGGAGCATTCCCCACCACCGTGCTGGACGCTACAGGGGCATACGGGGCCCCCCTCCGCCTTGGAGGGTTGCAGGCCCTACCCCCCATTTTGTGGTCTGCCGGCTTCCCAGCCGCTGAGCAGACCACACAATGCAGCTCTTTCGAGCTGCACTCATGGGCCTTGTGACCTACAACCCCACATCTAAAGCACGCCTCCGCCATGTCCACCGCCGAGGTACAGGTGACCCGCACGTGACCAAACTCCTGGCACTTAAAGCACCTCAAAGGGCGATCCTCTCGGATTTCAACCCGACAGGAGCTCCACCCAATGAGGAGCTTTCCTTGGCACACTTTCTCGGCGGCGGCGACCGGACACAGGAGGAACATCTCCCCCAAGCCCCGTATCCCACGCCTCCAAATCTTACCTGGCTTGATCGCTTCAGCCAGGCACCCACCCATGGCAGCCACCGCCTCCGTCACATCCCTCTCAGTGATGCTGTCGTCGAGGTCCCGAATAAGGAGGTCCGCACATTTGACGGGCCTCCCCACCAAGGCTTCCTCCGACAGCACCACACGAAGCCTAGCCGCCAGGGCATCAGCCTTCTCCTCCCTGTCAACCCCCGGCACCTCCAGCATCCGAGCTCCCGTTGCTGTTAGCCGGATGCTGATACTTGCGATACCAATCTCAGCCAGGCTAATACCATTTCTGGCCTTGGTTAACACGTCGGCATACGTCACCCCCCGCTCCACCGCCTCCCTCCGCAATGTGATGACCACTGCGGAAGTTTTCGGCGGAGTGAGCGAAGGCTGCACCCTGACAGACCGCCCAGCCGAGGGCCCTGCGCCGTGACCCACTCCATGGTCCTGTGCCTGGCCCACACGGCCACTTCCCCCACTCACAGGGGGAAGGACCGGCGCAGCGGGAGAACCACTCTTCTTCCCCTTTCCTTTTCCCTTCTTCTTTTTTTTGGTGACGGTCGCCCAGCTTCCGTCACCAGGACCCCCAGAGCCCTGGGGCCCCAAAAGACCTGGGGCCTCCGGGACTCTGCTCCCCTCAAAAACTTCGGGGCCCTGGGTCCCCACCACATTCGGAGCCACCGTGCCCCGACCCCCCAATGAACCCTCACGGGTCCTTGAGCCCTGGGGCCCCGTTAAATTCGGGGTCCCCGGGCCCCCCCTCTCTACAAAACGCTCGGGGTTCTGACTACGGGCCGATGCCGCCAGCGGAGGACGCAGCACAGGCTCAGGGAGGAGCCTGTCCCCAATCCCCGCAAGCTTGGCATCCAACATGCCCCCAACAGCCCGCATCACATCCCCCATAAGATTCTCCCTCACCCCGTCCAAAAGCCCCTCCATCATTTGACGGAGGGCATCTGGAGTGGAGGGACCCTCCACCGACACGGAGTGTCCCTTTGCCTGCGCAAAGTGCGCAGTGCGTTCATTAAAATCCCTCCTAAGGGCCGCAAGCTCCAGACCCAGGTCTTTTACCTGGGCCCTCAGGCGAACATTGTCTCTTTGGAGACGCCTATCCTCATCCCCCCTGAGGCATCTGTCGGCGAGATCCTCCACCATCTCGCCCATATCTTTCGCCGCAACCTTTAGGTCGCGCACAAACTTACCTTTAAGGTTGCCCGACTTCACCGCAATCTCTATGATTTGGTGAACCCGGGCAGCCGACTTCTCCTTGATCTCAGGAACCCCCAAGAGAACCACTGCGTCCTCGTAATCCTCCCATGATGAGAGGGGCCCGTCCGGAGCCTTCACTGAGCTTGCTGAGGCCCCATCCTGTAAATGGCCCCCAGCACCACGCTTTTCCTCTCCAGGGAGAGGCCAGGCCTCAAGATCCCGCAACTCACTCTGCGCCACCTCCAAACCCACCACATGAGAAGCCGCCTTTTTTGGTGGCTTACCCTTGGCAGGTGGAGAAGATGGAGAAGAACTTCCCTTCCCATCCCGCCCTGGGCTCTTAGCATGACCCCGCTTTCTAAAACAAGTGCCAATAGGCACATCGTCGTCACTATCGGACGACGACGGAAACCTCCCCATAATCCTCCTCATCAATGAAGATGCATGTATGAAATGGATGAATACAATGAAATAATATAAATAATATAATACACCACACAAAACTAAATTAAATAAAGATTAACTCTAACTTAAAATTAAAATCAAAATTAAAATTAAAATTAAAATTAAAATTAAAATTAAAATTAAAATTAGACTTAAAATTAAATATAATGTCTTAATCCACTTCGGTGTAAATCTTCCACGTTCACTCACTGCGGTGTGAGAGACGTCCGCCAACACCGACGCGTCACAGCGCCTCACTTGACACCAAATTTACGACAAGATGGCGTCGTATATTGTAACATAAATGATGAATGATGCTAACATCAATATCTCAGCCCTCCCTGCTCCAAACCAGACTATGTTGATACCAATCAAACCGCCTTATTGAGACGAAGGCGATGGTTATCTCTTCTAGGTCATCAGACCACCCTCCGAAATAATATGGTTTAAAAACCACCTCAAAACTAAAAGTAATTTTTTAGCCAACTCTGTGAGCCGATTTTAAAAATAAAAGTACTCACATAGTCACTGCAATCCAACACATAGAATAAGTTCTAAAAACTTATACGTCGTCACGACAAAAACAACACAAACACACCGGGTCAATTTCCCACTCACTTATGCCTTGTAGTTATTAATGTTTATAACTTACAAGGTTCACACACACATCAAAATGATCAGTATTAATTCCTGAATCTTATGAAACCATTCACAAAATTATCAGACACAAAAATCCCACATAGGATTTTTATAGCCGCGGAGCGAACGAAAACGCAGTTGCCGCTACGACAGCTCGACGCGTACTAAAAAAAAGGAATGTCCAATTACTTAACCACTTGTAATTGCCACCCTCGGCCTAGAGCGTATTGCTACGTTCTAAGCCTACACAGGAGTATCGATATAGTTGGGTGCCCACTGCACACTATAGAATCTCAACTGTGCCCACTATGTACGGTTTAAACACTCGCCCGGCACCGTACAGCCCTACCAAAGGCCGAGAATAAATATAAATTTACACTCGGACCGGGAATCGAACCCGGAACCTCACACCCACCACGGTCACATACAAAGCCGCTTGGCTATGAGGCCCTTAAAAAGGAATGTCCAATTACTTAACCACTTGTAATTGCCACCCTCGGCCTAGAGCGTATTGCTACGTTCTAAGCCTACACAGGAGTATCGATATAGTTGGGTGCCCACTGCACACTATAGAATCTCAACTGTGCCCACTATGTACGGTTTAAACACTCGCCCGGCACCGTACAGCCCTACCAAAGGCCGAGAATAAATATAAATTTACACTCGGACCGGGAATCGAACCCGGAACCTCACACCCACCACGGTCACATACAAAGCCGCTTGGCTATGAGGCCCTTAAAAAGGAATGTCCAATTACTTAACCACTTGTAATTGCCACCCTCGGCCTAGAGCGTATTGCTACGTTCTAAGCCTACACAGGAGTATCGATATAGTTGGGTGCCCACTGCACACTATAGAATCTCAACTGTGCCCACTATGTACGGTTTAAACACTCGCCCGGCACCGTACAGCCCTACCAAAGGCCGAGAATAAATATAAATTTACACTCGGACCGGGAATCGAACCCGGAACCTCACACCCACCACGGTCACATACAAAGCCGCTTGGCTATGAGGCCCTTAACCTAACCTAACCTAACCTAACCTAACCTAACCTAACCTAACCTAACCTAACCTAACCTAACCAGTCCGCGTCCAAACGCCACCCGAAACGGTCGAACTCACGTCGCTCCGCGCCTCAAAAAGTTTGCAAAAATAATAACAGTGGTTTTTCTTAAGTGTTGAGTAAAGTGTTACATATCAATAGATGCGCGCTTCTGCGATCTATCCAATAGTGGTAAATTCAGTTTTAAAAGTTTTAGTTTTACATTTAATTTTCACAAAAAACAGTAAATTTTTCGGTTTTTTGACTTTTAAAAATAGTTTCAGTTATTAAAAAATTGTTTTTGTGGTGTAGTTGAATAGAGTGCATTAAGACGGACATTTCGACCCAAATTTGGTCGATAAGGGTCCATAACTGAGGATTTCACGGACAAAACCGCAGAAAAAGGTTAACAACTTTTTATTTAGATCTGTGACAGTTACTTATTATAGCTTAAAACGATAGTCCTAATTGAGGGCTATCGCCTGATACCCAGTTTATAATTTTGGACCCAAGGAATAATTTTCTAGAGGCAAAAAACACCAAAAATAAGGATTTTCCCCACCAGCAAGCGGCCCCACAACACACAATTAATTTAATATGTCTATAAGATGCGCTAGACGGAAAGGTATCTTTTGACATATCTCACGACAAAATCGGACCAGAAATATCCTCTCGGACCACGGGAAAACCGTTTTTTTGGGGTTAACCACCCCCAAACATCAGAACACCAAATCCAAATTACGATAAGGACAAAGTACAGAAAATAACCTACCGACTGACACCAATATCATCAATATTCGCCCAGTAATTCAGGAACCACGACCAGGAATAGCTTGGAATCCAGGGTTTCCAGGGGATCCACACCTCCGAAAAATCGGAATCTACCACCATCTTATAGCCCGCACAAGATTCCATCGGATTAGTTCCAAACCGCACATCACACTTTTTCACCTGCCCAACTGGACACCAAGTCATCAGGCGACCAGCTGGAACAGCTCCTGCTCCAACACCAACAACTTGTCCTCTCCGGGGGCAGCCAGAAAACACCTATCACCACTACATTACGAGCAACAGCTGGCGAGCAATCCTAGTCCTTAACACAAGGTAGGGTGGATTACCAGCCCCATAATTATAAATTTTTTATAATTTCAAATTTTTATTCTAAACCCGTCGAGCTTGGGCTTATTTAAACCGGCTCGGCGAGTTCTATTTGATAGTGCACATTGTTCCTCTCACAAACCCCCCTCCACCCCACAATATAGGTTTTTACCCCCCACCGCGACAAAATCTTCCCCCCCACCCCCACCCCCTCGAGTTGGGTATCAAACGACTCAGCTCGAAGAGGTGAATACACCTGTCCATATTTCAGCCCCCCCTCACCCCCCCTCACCCTCCACCAGCAAAATGTTACCCCGAACTCCACCCAAACCAACAAACAAAGCCTCTATTCCCTCTACGTCCTCAACTCCAGCAAGACGGACCTTGGTAGAGATGTTGAGCCCAGCCTTCACTCGCGATAAATGCCCATCCGAGTCGGCTCACATGGAGATGGCCAAAGAGTATAGGCAGACAGGCTTACAAGCTCTCGCTGACTCCCGCAACCTAAAAAGGGAACTAAAAACTGCAATCACAGAGGCAATCGAAGGCCTCTTCGGAGTAGTCGGCCTCATTGACCCCTCACCTACCACCCGCCCCAACCCTCCCGCCCCCGCACCGCACATACCACAGGCAACCAAAGCCACGATTACACCTCCAACGACTACACCGCCAACCGATACACAAATACACACCACACAACTAATACAAAAACTCGAGGCTCACTCTCGACTACTCGATGAATCGAATAAGGCCTTGCAGGAACACACCAGGGTTCTAAAGGAATCCCCTAAACCCGCGCCGTCGGAGATACAACCAGTGTCGGCGGACCCGCGTAATATTCATCAATCCTACGCTAAGGCCGCCGCCACCCCCAAACCCCCTGCAGGGCCTTCCATCATCGTGTCTGGAGAGGGTCTCGACACAGCAGAACAAATACTCACACAAATTAGTAGAACAGTCAATTTCAGAGAGGGCGGATACGCCCCCTTAAAGGTCACCCCGCTATCTAAACACAAGATAAAACTCGTTTTCGAAAGAGAAGAGCATAAACTACACACGCTCACACGACTACAAAAAAACACAAAAATAAACACCCAAGAGGAAAAGCGCATAGACCCAATGATTATACTAAAAGGCATAAAGAAAACGATTCCCGAATTCGAACTCATTAAAACAATAAAAGACCAGAACACCACACTAGCTAAGCACACATTCACTGTAAAATTCATTGCTAATAACAGAAACACTACACTGTACAACGCGGTTCTAAACACTACACCCTCTGCTTGGAAGGCGTTCGCCGACCTAGGCAGAGTTAACATAGGGATGCAGCGGGTCCACAGCGACAACTTCTCACCATTTAGGCAGTGTCAAAACTGCCTAAATTTCGGACACACAAAGAGCCGCTGCCCCAATACCACACCCACATGCGCCAAATGCTCCGCTCACCACCCTACTGCGGAGTGCAAGGCCGAAGTACACAACTGCACCAACTGCGCCGAACACAACAAACAATTTAACACCAACACTGGCACCCTACACCGCGCCGACTCAGACAAGTGCCCCAAAGTTACAGCCATGCGGGCCCGCGTTGAGGCAAAAATTAACTACATTTAAAACATGCACAAAACACTAATTTCATATTAAACAACACAATTACACATTGAATTAAACACTCACATTAACAGCGACCTCAACGCGCAGCTCTATCACTGGGGCATTTGTCTGCCTACACAAAACCTCTTACAAACTAAAAACGATTAAATTCACGACGACCTTTACACGCTGCACCTCCTCTAGGGCACCTATCCACACAAAAACACAAAAACATCCACAATCCTTACCCCTTATTAAACAACACAACCCTTCCCAACCTTGTGTGCTCTATCAAAGCTTACAATGATATATTTTATATTTTATATTTTACATTCTCAATCAATAATTAATTTGCAAATAATCCACCCTCACCCCTACAAAAATACAAAAAATGTATAAAGTTACCTCTATTCATCTATCACCTTTTACACTTTTTACAACTATAATACCCACTATCTTAACTATACTATTTAACTTCGATTCAATTATCAACTACTACTAACCTATGTTAGACTATAATCTCAATTTTATTCATTTTATTTTTCATTAAACAATAAATTTAATTCCTACTTTACTGCATTAATACCATTTGTACTAAACAAATTGACTCGATTCTAATTTTACTATAAGTTCAATTCTATTTCATTGTATATTTTTATTTTACTATAATCTCAACTCTATTTCACTGTACGACTAATACCATTTGTATAACTAGTTACAGATCATTTTAGTCTCGATCTGTAACTAGTTACGGTTTATTTCACTACTAGGTTTAATATATTATACATGCACAATTCACTATAGCTTATCTCTGATTAAATTTAACCTTGTATTAACTGTAAATATAAAACTTTCCTATGTTTAATAATGTAAAACTTTTCTGGGTAATATTAAAGGCTTGTGTTAAGAAGAGGGCTTAAACTGGGAGGCTGAGGGTCGGTTATTGTATCCTATAGCAGAATCGACCCTCAACAACCTACCCGTGTCCAACTCTAAACACCTGCATAATTATCAGCCCAATTAATTATAGCTCATCCTTGCTTAAATTTAACATTATATCAACGGTATGGGTAAATGTAGAACTTTCTTATGCCTAAAAATATAAAACTTTTCTCTGTGTAATATTAATGTTGGTGATAAGTAGCGGACTTAAACCGGGCGGCTGAGGGTCGGTTATTGTATCTAATAGCAGATCCGGCCCTCAACAACCTTCCCGTGTCCAACGCTAAACACTTGCATAATTATAAGCGCAATTAATCATAATTCATCTTTGTTCAAATTTAGCTTTGTATCAACTGTAAAAGTAAATGTAAAACTTTTTATTTTTTCTTTATTCTTTATGTTTAATAATGTTAAACTTTTCTTTGTGTAATACTAAATGTTGGTGTTAAGTAGCGGACTTAAACCGGGCGGCTGAGGGTCGGTTATTGTATCTAATAGCAGATCCGGCCCTCAACAACCTTCCCGTGTCCAACGCTAAACACTTGCATAATTATAAGCGCAATTAATCATAATTCATCTTTGTTCAAATTTAGCTTTGTATCAACTGTAAAAGTAAATGTAAAACTTTTTATTTTTCCTTTATTCTTTATGTTTAATAATGTTAAACTTTTCTTTGTGTAATACTAAATGTTGGTGTTAAGTAGCGGGCTTAAACCGGGCGGCTGAGGGTCGGTTATTGTATCTAATAGCAGAACCGACCCTCAACAACCTACCCGTGTCCTACTCTAACACCTGCATAGCTATTTATAAGCGCAATTACTAAAGCATATCTCTGCTTAAATTAAGTTTTGCATTGCCTAACGATGATGTATAGATTAAACTGTTTTCTTTGTTCAATATGTGCTGGTATTAAGAGGCGGACTTAAATTGGGCGGCTGAGGGAAGGTTATTGTATCTAATAGCAGAACCAACCCTCATCAACCGACCCGCGTTCAATTCTTAATACTGGAATAATTATAAACACAATTTATTTAGTTTAATAGTAAAACATTTTTTTTTTGTAATAACCTACTTACTTAAGTACAAATAATTTATAAAAACGTTTACTTTCACTTTATATAATTACTAGTTTTAAGACGCGGACTCTGTTCAGGTGGTTGAGGGAAAAGAATTGTATCAAATAGCAAAACCAACCCTCAACCACCTAATTCACGCCCAATGTATATATTTGTTTTTACATCAATAAAGACTTCAAGCTGTATTTTAGCTTAGCTTCCTCGGCCCCGGGGCGTTAGTCGCCGGGGATGGTAGGCCTACTAACAATTAAAAGGAAAAAAAAAAAAAAAAAAAAAAAAAAAAAAAACCTAACCTAACCTAACCTAACCTAACCTAACCTAACCTAACCTAACCTAACCTAACCTAACCTAACCTAACCTAACCTAACCTAACCTAACCTAACCTAACCTAACCTAACCTAACCTAACCTAACCTAACCTAACCTAACCTAACCTAACCTAACCTAACCTAACCTAACCTAACCTAACCTAACCTAACCTAACCTAACCTAACCTAACCTAACCTAACCTAACCTAACCTAACCTAACCTAACCTAACCTAACCTAACCTAACCTAACCTAACCTAACCTAACCTAACCTAACCTAACCTAACCTAACCTAACCTAACCTAACCTAACCTAACCTAACCTAACCTAACCTAACCTAACCTAACCTAACCTAACCTAACCTAACCTAACCTAACCTAACCTAACCTAACCAAAGCGCATAGACCCAATGATTATACTAAAAGGCATAAAGAAAACAATACCTGAATTCGAACTCATTAAAACAATAAAAGACCAGAACACCACACTAGCTAAGCACACATTCACTGTAAAATTCATTGCTAATAACAGAAACACTACACTGTACAACGCGGTTCTAAACACAACACCCTCTGCCTGGAAGGCGTTCGCCGACCTAGGCAGAGTTAACATAGGGATGCAGCGGGTCCACAGCGACAACTTCTCACCATTTAGGCAGTGTCAAAACTGCCTAAATTTCGGACACACAAAGAGCCGCTGCCCCAATACCATACCCACATGCGCCAAATGCTCCGCTCACCACCCTACTGCGGAGTGCAAGGCCGAAGTACACAACTGCACCAACTGCGCCGAACACAACAAACAATTTAACACCAACACTGGCACCCTACACCGAGCCGACTCAGACAAGTGCCCCAAAGTTACAGCCATGCGGGCCCGCGTTGAGGCAAAAATTAACTACATTTAAAACATGCACAAAACACTAATTTCATATTAAACAACACAATTACACATTGAATTAAACACTCACATTAACAGCGACCTCAACGCGCAGCACTTGCACTGGGGCATTTGTCTGTCTACACAAAACCTCTTACAAACTAAAAACTACTAAATTCACGACGACCTTTACACGCTGCACCTCTTATGGGGCACTTATCTACACAAAACACGAAAACATTCACAATCCTTACCCCTTATTAAACAACACAACCCTTCTCAAACCTCGTGTGCTCTATCAAAGCCTTCAAAATGTTTATATCTTATATTTTACACTCACATTTAACAATTTATCGGCAAGTAATCCACCCTCACCCGTACAAAAATGTATATAGTCATTTCTCTCCATCTATAACCTTTTAAACTTTTTACAATTATTATACTAACTACTTAAATATTTAACTTAGATTTTTTTTTTACGATTGTTGTTTTATTTAAATCATACTTTACTGTGCTAATACCATCTGTACTAAACATAAATTATAATATTAATTCCATTTTTATTTTTATTATAAGTTTAATCCCATTTCACTGGGTAATTTTATTTTAATATAACTCTAAGCAAATGTAAAACTTCCCTATGTTCACTTGTTTAAATTTGGCTCTATATCAAATGGTTTAATTCCATTCTGTTGTGTATTTTTATTTTTACTGCAATTTTGATTTTTCCTTATGTAATGTTTAATGTTGGTGTTAAGAAGTGGACTTAAATTGGACGGCTGAGGGAAGGTTATTGTATCTAATAGCAGAACCGACCCTCAACAACCTACCCGTGTCCAACTCCAAACACCAGCATAGTCATTTACAGGCACATTATTAAAGCCTATCTGTTTAAACTTAATTTTATAACAACTGTTTTATTCCATTCCACTGTGTATTTTTACATTTTTATTTTTCATTAACTCCAAATTTTGTTTGTGTTATGTTTAATGTTGGTGTTAGGAAGCGGACTTAAATTGGGCGGCTGAGGGAAGGTTATTGTATCTAATAGCAGAACCGACCCTCAACAACCTACCCGTGTCCAACTCCAAACACCAGCACAGTCATTTACGGGCATATTATTAAAGCCTATCTGTTTAAACTCAATTTTATTACAACTGTTTTATTCCATTCCATTGTGTATTTTTACATTTTTATTTTACTTTACCTCCAAATTTTGTTTGTGTTATGTTTAATCTTGGTGTTAGGAAGCGGACTTAAATTGGGCGGCTGAGGGAAGGTTATTGTATCTAATAGCAGAACCGACCCTCAACAACCTACCCGTGTCCAACTCCAAACACCGGCACAGTCATTTACAGGCACATTATTAAAGCCTATCTGTTTAAACTCAATTTTATAACAACTGTTTTATTCCATTCCATTGTGTATTTTTACATTTTTATTTTACTTTAACTCCAAATTTTGTTTGTGTTATGTTTAATGTTGGTGTTAGGAAGCGGACTTAAATTGGGCGGCTGAGGGAAGGTTATTGTATCTAATAGCAGAACCGACCCTCAACAACCTACCCGTGTCCAACTCCAAACACCATCATGGTCATTTACAGGCACATTATTAAAGCCTATCTGTTTAAACTTAATCTTATAACAACTGTTTTATTCCATTCCATTGTGTATTTTTACATTTTTATTTTTTTTACTTTAATTCTAAATTTTGTCTGTGTTATGTTTAATGTTGGTGTTAGGAAGCGGACTTAAATTGGGCGGCTGAGGGAAGGTTATTGTATCTAATAGCAGAACCGACCCTCAACAACCTACCCGTGTCCAACTCCAAACACCAGCACAGTCATTTACAGGCTCATTATTAAAGCCTATCTGTTTAAACTTAATTCTATAACAACTGTCTTATTCATTCCAGTGTGTATTTTTACATTTTTATTTTACTTTAGTTCTAAATTTTGTTTGTGTTATGTTTAATGTAGGTATTAGGAAGCGGACTTAAATTGGGCGGCTGAGGGAAGGTTATTGTATCTAATAGCAGAACCGACCCTCAACAACCTACCCGCGTTTAATTCCTAATACCTATATAATAATAAACATAACTGTTACTTTAATAATTATATAACCACTTTTATCTACTACTTTGTTGTTAAAAATTTTATTGTATCAACCTACTTATTTAAGCACAAAATAACCTGTTAATATTTCACTTTCACTTTTTTTATATAATTACTAGTTTTAAGACGTGGACTCTGTTCAGGTGGTTGAGGGAAAAGAATTGTATCAAATAGCAAAACCAACCCTCAACCACCTAATCCACAACCAATGTATATATTTGTTTTACTCCAATAAAGACTTCAAGCTGTATTTTAGCTTAGCTTCCCCGGCCCCGGGCGTTAGTCGCCGGGGATGGTAGGCCTACTAACAATTAAAAGGAAAAAAAAAAAAAAAAAAAAAAAAAAAAAAAAAAAAAAAAAAAAAACCTAACCTAACCTAACCTAACCTTTTTTTTTTATGAAGGAGGTTAAAATGCACAATTGCAGGCCCGCGGGCGTATGCAGTCGCTACCGCGGGGACTGTGGGGATGGTTATCTCTTATCCCTCTGCTAACCAGAGGGGAGAAACCCGACCCACTAAAAATTCCTCCTAGGCCCTCCATATCACCTGCAGTGCCAGACACATCCATTCTGAATGAATGACATCTGGCACCGCATTGAATTCCCCGGGGGTCGCACAAGGCATTCAACCCAGGGAAACCTAACCTAACCTAACCTAACCTAACCTAACCTAACCTAACCTAACCTAACCTAACCTAACCTAACCTAACCTAACCTAACCTAACCTAACCTAACCTAACCTAACCTAACCTAACCTAACCTAACCTAACCTAACCTAACCTAACCTAACCTAACCTAACCTAACCTAACCTAACCTAACCTAACCTAACCTAACCTAACCTAACCTAACCGCATGGTGGCCAGCGATCAAGTACCAACTAGCAAAGAAGGACTGTCCCAAGCAACTAAGGCTGGTAGTGGAAGACTACTTTAAAGGCAGGAGGGTGGTGGTCCGCTACGCAAACAGAGAGCATGTGAGGCGACCTGAAAAGGGATGCATTCAGGGCTCGATTAGCGGCCCCACCTTCTGGAACATCTTGCTCGACCCACTACTGGTCGAACTAGAAGAGGATGGGACATACGCACAAGCTTTCGCAGACGATGTTGTGCTGATGTTCAGCGGAACGGACACGCACTCCATCGAAAACCGAGCGAACGTTGCCCTCGAGTATGTGAGGAAGTGGGGTATCGAGAACAAGCTCAACTTCGCGCCACAAAAAACCAAAGCAATGGTCCTGACGCGAAGATTGAAGTTCGATACCCCAAGAATAAGAATGAATGGACAGGATATAGCATTAGAGAAGGAAATTAAATTACTGGGGCTGACTATAGACGAAGGGCTAACGTTTAACAAGCATGTGCAAAATGTCACAAGAAAAGCGGCGGATATTCATAAAAAAGTAGCTAGAATGGCGAAGCTGGAATGGGGAATGACGGGAGACATGGTACACCAGGTATACCAAGCCGTCATAGAGCCGATAGTTACGTACGCGTCGGCAGCCTGGGCACCGACAGTTAAGAAACTGTGCACGAAGAAAAAACTGGAGACGGTGCAGAGGGCTTTTGCACAGAAAATAGCAAAGACCTACAGGACGGCATCGCTAAATTCCGCGACGCTATTGGCGGGGATACTGCCCCTCGACCTCAGGGTGGAAGAAGCCGCCGCGATGTTTGAGGCCAGAAGGGGGTCGTCTCCGTTCATACGCGAAGGAGACCGGATTGAGCGAGCCGTACCTGCTTTAGAACAACCCCATCCCGCGGAAAAACCGGAGATAAGCTTCACCATCACAACTGACCCTGGCCTAATACAAAATGACGACAAAACAGCTATCTACACAGACGGTAGTAAGACGGAAAAAGGAGTAGGGGCAGCATGGACAAAATGGGAAGGAGGAAGAGAGCGAAAATGGAAAAAGATTAAGATGGCCCCTTACTGTACCGTGTATCAAGCAGAGCTGGCAGCTCTCGTCGGTGCAGTGAGGGAGGCGATGATAGCGGGTACTGACGTGAACATCTGCAGCGACTCGCGGTCTTCGCTCGAGGCGATTGCGGGCGGACGCTCTCGAAACCCCCGAGTAGTCGAGATCCGCAGACACCTGGTGGAGAGCCTAAAAAAGGGCCAGAATATTAAACTCCACTGGGTGAAAGCGCACGTCGGCACGGAGGGGAATGAGAGGGCGGACGAACTCGCGAGAGCCGCTGCGGAGACCTCGAAGGTCAGAGCAGCCCACGTAGAGTACCCACTGTCATACATTAGAAAAGAAGTGAGAAGGAAAACGATCGAGGAATGGGACCGGCGGTACAAGGAAGGGATAACAGGGGGGATAACAAAACTGTTCCTAAAGAACGTAGCAGTTGCGCAGAAGCAAATAAGAGAGAGAAGATTCAGTCCTGAGATGGCACAGGTCCTCACAGGCCATGGGCCCTTTGCCGAGTACCTGTGCCGTTTCAGGCTGAAAGAAAAACCGGACTGCGAATGTGAGAGTGGGGTGGAACAATCCATCCCACACCTACTTCTGGAGTGCCCCATTTTTGCCTCCTCCAGATGCGACCTGGAACAGAGGACGGGCATGTCGCTTAGTCTTCAGGGACTGCCCGACATGCTAGCCTGTAACAGATCGCACCTGGAGGATTTTTGCCTTAAAATTACTAAAAGAACAGCCAAGTTCAATGAGAGTAAAGCCGGGGCGGGGACCGCGAGGCGGCCGGCGCCCACTTGCTAATGGGTATTATGAGGATACTCACGGAGAAGTGAAAGCCGCCCGCCTCGCGGGCCACGTCTCGTGATTGGAATGTGTAGAAAATAAATAATGAAAGGAGATAGATATAAGTAGGTAAATAAAAGAATGACTGTGATAGAAATGTAAAGATAAATAGATAGTAAGGAGATAGATATAAGTAGGATAGTAAAAGGTGTAACCGGAACTGTGATATTAATAGGTGTAAAATCCTAATAAAGAATAAAGCTGTGTTGTACATTATTTAGAGGATGGACGAAAGAAAAGAGGAAAGATTAGCTTAGTCAACGCCCCTGTGCGATAAAGTAGCCGGGGAAGGTAGGCCTATTAGGTGCATTTATAAAAGAAAAAACCTAACCTAACCTAACCTAACCTAACCTAACCTAACCTAACCTAACCTAACCTAACCTAACCTAACCTAACCTAACCTAACCTAACCTAACCTAACCTAACCTAACCTAACCTAACCTAACCTAACCTAACCTAACCTAACCTAACCTAACCTAACCTAACCTAACCTAACCTAACCTAACCTAACCTAACCAGTCCGCGTCCAAACGCCACCCGGAACGGTCGAATCCACGTCGCTCCGCGCCTTGAAAAAGTCTAAAAAATTCAAAAAAGTGGTATTCAGTGATATTTTAGTGAAGTGTTACATATCGTTAGATGCGCGCTATCGCGATCTATCTTTTAGTGTAAAATTCAGTTTTTTAAGTTTACGTTTTCTATTTTATTTTCTCAAAAAACTTTTAAATTTTCCGTTTTTTCCATTTTAAAAATAGTGTTTATAACTTTAAAAATCAAAAAATAGTGCTGTGTTGTAGAGCTAATTAAGCTCTACATTCCGACATAAAATTTGAGGTTAAGGACTCAAAATTGAAGATAATCTGGAGCAAAAACACTAAAAAGGTGAATAACTTTTAATTTGGATCGACAACCACATGTTTTTATAGCTTCAATAGATTGTACTCCGTAAGGGCTTTCGTTTAATACCCAATTTTAAATTTTTGGAATAAGGGCTGATTTATTAGAGACCAAACCAGGGGTTTTATCGCCCAGCCTGCAGCCCCTAAAGATAGGAACCATTTTTTACATTCAATAGAAGCGCTAGACGGAAAGGTATCTTTTGACACATCTCACGACAAAATCGGACCAGAAATATCCTCTCGGACCAAGGGAAAACCGTTTTTTGGGGTTAACCACCCCCAAACATCAGAACACCAAATCCAAATTACGACAAGGACAAAGTACAGAAAATAACCTACAGACTGACACCAATCTCAACAATATTCGCCCAGCAGTTCAGGAATTTCGACCAGGAATAGGTTGGAATCCAGGGTTTCCAGGGGATCCACACCTCCGAAAAATCGGAATCTACCACCATCTTATAGCCCGCACAAGATTCCATCGGACTAGCACCAAACCGCACATCACACTTTTTCACCTGCCCAACTGGACACCAGATTGTCTGGTGACCAACTGGAACAGCTCCAGCACCAAAACCACTGGACTGTCCTCTCCGAGGGCAATTAGAAAACTACAAGCACCTCTGCCCTCCAAGCAACAGCTGCTGAGCAATCCTGCTCCTAAATATAAGGTAGGGTGGATTACCAGCCCCATATTTATAATTTTTAATATTCTAAAATTTTCATCCTAAACCCGTCGAGCTTGGGCTCATTTAAACCGGCTCGGCGAGTTCTATTTGATAGCGTCTACTGTTCCTTTCGCAAACCCCCCTCCACCCCACAAAACAGGTTTTTCCCCCCCATTGCGACAAAATCTTCCCCCTCACCCCCACCCCCTCGAGTTGGGTATCAAACAACTCAGATCAAAGAGGTGTATACACCCGTCCACATTTTAGCCCCCCCTCACCCCCCTCTGCAGACATGTTACCCAGAACCCCTCCCAAATCATCCAAATCGGACATTCCGTCACCTCACATGACCACAGCAGCCGCCAGGCGGTCCTTAGTGGACACTCTGAGCCCGTCTTTCACCCGCTCAGCTCCCCCTGCGGAGTCCACCTACATAGAGATGGCGAGAGACTACAGAAAGAAAGGTTTGGACGCAGTTTTAGCCTCCCGCAACCTAAAGGGTGATCTCAAAACCACGATCACTGAGGCAATAAACGGCCTCTTCGGAGTCATCGCCATGCTCGACCCTTCCACCCCCTCCCCTCCTAAACCACCAACACCACAGGCTACTGATACCACAACCGCACCACCTAACGACACACAGCAACAACTAATACACAAACTCGAGGCCCACTCTCGGCTACTCGAGCAATCTAATAAGGCCCTGCAGGAACACACCAGGGTCCTAAAGGCATGTCCTAAACCCGCACCGACGGGGTTAATGCCAGGGGCGGAGGACCCGCATAGGATCAATCAATCCTACGCCAAGGCCGCCGCCACCCCCAAACCCCCTGCAGGCCCTTCTGTCGTAGTGTCCGGAGAGGGCCTCAATACAGCGGAGCAAATAATTGCGCAAATCACTAAAACAGTGAACTTCCGACAGGGCGGATACGCCCCGCTAAAGGTAACTCCGCTCTCCAAAAATAAAATTAAGCTCGTCTTTGAAAAAGACGAGCATAAAAAGCATACAGTTACACAGCTTCAAAAAAATATCAACATCAAAACACAAGAAGAGAAACGGATTGATCCAATGATCATCCTCAAAGGTATAAAGAAAATAACACCCGAAATTGAATTAGAAAAAACCATAAAAGATCAGAACCCAATTCTCACCGAACACACATTTAGCATTAAATTTATAGCCCAAAATAGGAACGCAACCCTATATAATGCAGTACTCAACACCACGCCCTCTGCCTGGAAGGCATTTGCCGACCTAGGCAGGGTAAACATAGGGATGCAGCGCGTCCATTGCAGCAACTTCTCACCGTTTAGGCAGTGTCAAAACTGCCTAAACTTCGGCCATACCAAGAGCCGCTGCCCTGCAACCACACCAACATGCGCCAAGTGCTCTGCTCACCATCCCACTACAGAGTGCAAGGCGCAAACACACAAGTGTGCCAATTGCAATGAGCATAATGCCCAATACCAAACAAACACCGACACACAACACCGCGCCGACTCTGAAAACTGCCCCAAAGTTAAAGCTATGCGTGCCCGTGTTGAGGCCAAAGTTAATTACATATAAACATGCACAGGAACATTAAAATCATTCAGGCGAACCTCGACCGGTCTCGCAACGCCACTCAAGAATTTAAACACCACTTTATCACAAATAAACTCGACATCGCCATCATATCTGAACCCTACACGAACAATAACACAGTTAAAAATATTGCAGGCCTCCGCGTGTTTCAGTCCGATTCGGCGGACACAACGAAAGCCTGCATTATAACTCGCACAGACATCAACGCACACATCATATCTCAATACACCACAGGGAATATAGTAATTATTGCTATACCCACTAAAACAAAAACTCTATACATTGCGTCGGTTTACGTTGAACCGAAAACCGACACCAACAACACCCTAGACATACTAGACACTTTCACAAAAACATACACTAATTCAAACATAGTAATTGGCGGCGACTTCAACGCGTGGCACCAACTCTGGGGCAGCCCCCGTAGTAATACTCGGGGATTATACCTAACCGATATCATTAACTCTAACGATTTACACATCAATAACATAGGCAACACACCTACATTCGAAACAATAACACACGGAACGGAGAGGTCATCTATCATCGACCTCACGCTCTCATCCACACACACATACCACCAAATACACAAATGGGAGGTAAAACAGCGCCTATTTCCATCCACACAACACAATCCTATAGGATTCGTATTGGATTGCCAAACGGATCCTATACCACACGCCACTAATAATAGCACATTTAAGTACAACACCAGCAAGGCAAATTGGCACACCTTCAAAGAAAGACTCCACACATTAATAACTCAACAACACACGCTTAAAACAAATATATCTACACTATCACCACAACAGTTAGACGAGTTTGTTCTATCCCTCACTGACACAATAAACAACGCCTGTTTGGAATCTTTCGGAATCAAAGCAGGATTGAGAAAGCCTCAGGCACCCTGGTGGAATGAAAACCTCGAACACCTGAAAAATAAATGCATTAGCCTACACCACAAAATAAACACACACTCAAAACACAAGCGAACACCTCCTACAGACCTAATAAACACGTATCACGAGACAAAACTCATATACACACAAACACTAAGGAAAGCATCTACAGACCACTTTAGACTATTCTGTAACGCACAAGGTGCAGAAGACGTGTGGTCTATAACTAACAGACTACTCAAATCAAACAACTCTATTCAACCCCGCACCCTTAAGGTAAACAACAAATACACAAGCAACGAGGAGGAGACATCACAAGCACTACTCACACATTTTTATCCCGACGACGTCCCGGATACGGACGTCAGACACACACATATGCGCAGTAATTCCAGTTCGCTACCCGACACGGAGGACGACCCTCCCTTCACCACATCTGAAATCCTATCTGCTATAGACTCCATCCGCCATACCAAAGCACCAGGCAATGATCACCTCACCAGCGACATCTGCCTGGTGTTCGCCCGTAATTACCCGGAATTAATCACCAACTTAATGAATCGCTGCTTACAGACCTCACATTTTCCAACCCCTTGGAAAGAGGCAATTGTTAAAATTATCCCCAAACCAAACAAATTAGATTACACTAGCCTAAGCTCCTTCCGACCCATAGGGTTAATCCCTGTGTTCGGGAAAGTGCTGGAAAAGCTATTCACTAAACGCCTTACTTACAACGCGCATAAACTTAAATTACTGAACCGATCGCAATACGGCTTCACCGAACAAACTGGCACAACACACGCTTTACACAAAACTCTCGATATCATACGCAACGCTAAACAAAACAAACAACACACAATAGCCGTATCCCTCGACATCAAGGCCGCGTTTGACAACGCTTGGTGGCCGGCCGTATTGAGTGGATTACGAGCGGTAAAATGCCCACTTAACATATTTAAACTAATACAAAACTACCTCACAGATAGAACAGTAACACACCAAATGGGCAACACACGCACCACACGAACTACACAAAAGGGATGTATCCAGGGGTCGGCATGCGGTCCGATACTCTGGAACATTATCCTTAACTCACTACTCAACACTCCACTCCCACCAGGGTGCAACATTCAAGCCTTCGCCGACGACGTTCTACTAGTAATAACAGATACAGACACAAATACACTCGAGCATAAAACGAACATCACATTAAACGCAATAAAAGAATGGGGCGACGGAGTTAAACTTCAATTCGGCCCCGAAAAAACCCAAATGATCGCCTTTTCCAAACAGGCACAAAAGTGCAAAATAACCTTTAATCACACTCCACTACAGTTCACTCATAAAATCAAATATCTAGGTATCATTTTGGACAATAAACTAAATTTCAAACATCACATCACATATATAACCGCCAAAGCAACACATATTTTTAACAAACTAACAATATTTACACGACCCACTTGGGGACCACACCCAGAAAACATCAGGCTCATTTATAAAATGGTCATAGAACCAATAATTACATACGGCGCATCTATTTGGGGCCACGCGGCCAACAAAAGATATAACAAAAAATTGCTAAGTAAGACACAAAGGGGGTTCGCTCTGCGAACAACCAGAGCTTTTAAAAACGTCTCCACCAATGCTGCCGTCGCTCTCGCGGGGTTCGTTCCCTTAGATCTTAAGGTCCTCGAGTCCTGCGAGATCGAGGGGGCACGTATCAAAGGCGTAAGCAAATACATACCGGACGACATCCCAGTTGAACGACCAACACTATTCACCGAACTCCTACACCCCGCTTCCAGACCGCTCATCAAATATAGAACACACAAAAACAACCTCGACAAACACACGGCAAACAACACCATTAACATATACACAGACGGGAGCAAGCAAGAGGCGGGGCAAACAGGAGCCGCTTACGTTGCTTACTCCCCAAACAACACGCAAATCATACACAAATGGAAGCGGAAGCTACACCCAACATGTACGGTGTTCCAAGCCGAACTGGTTGCTATAAAGGGAGCCAGCGACTGGGCCATCGCACATTCACTTAAACAACACAACAAAAACATACACTCGTACACAATCAATTCCGACTCTATGGCCGCGCTACAAGCGATCGGCCAAACAAACAACACACACAACATAATCACAAGCATACACAAAAATATTGCCAACAACTCACACATCAACATTAAGTTCAACTGGGTAAAAGGTCACGCCGGTATAGCTGGAAACGAGGCGGCCGATGAGGCGGCCAAATCAGCCGCAAACTCCCATTCGAAATACTTTTACACACAATGCCCGATGGCATATATCAAACAGCGGGCCAAACAAGATACCGCCAGACTGTGGGACAAACGGTTTACCGACGAACCCACAGCTAAACACACTAAACACCTTTTACAAAACATCAACAATATCAACACATTTATTAAACTATATCCCACTACATTTCAAATCACACAGCTACTCACTGGGCATTCCTTCGCCAAAGATCACCTAAAACGCTTCCACATCACAGACAACGACACATGCCCTTGCGACACAAACACTACACAGACACTCCAACACTTAATAGAGGAATGCCCACGCTTCGAACGCCTTAGATACAGTCACTTACAGAAAAATAGAAAATCCCACAATCCCTACTCCCTAATCGACAACAAACCCCAAACCATAGAATCCCTTCTAAGCATGGTCACTAAGATTGTAGATGCTATCAAAGATTATAATAACCCACAAATAACAGGCTCGTAATCCACTCTAATCCAATCGTTATTTTGTTATTTTTACTTTTACCATATCATAAGCCACTATATGTACATATAATTACTTTATAGGCACAATGCTCTCCTTTCGCACAAATTAAAGTATTGTCATAACATAGTATAATATTCATAATGTGTGAACTTAATACCTATGCAATAAATGTTAATTTTAAAAACAACCTTACATTTATACGTTAATCATAAGACTTTTATATTTAGATTTTACTTTAACACTGTATTCTTCAACCACAACATACTTAATATCAGTTTGACAACAAAGAAATATCCTGTTATCTTTACCATCACTATATTATAAGCCCTAACTTTAAATGTACAAAATTCTCCTCCTGCATACACTAAAGTATTGTTATTGCGGAGTACTGTGTTCAGAATATGTGGATTTAAACTTATACAATAATTGTTAATTACAAAACAACCTTACAGTAAACCGTTAATCATAAGATTTTTATAGTTAGATTTCACTTTAAATTTTACTTTAGCATTGTATTCACCCATTGCGAAAGAAATACATTAGCTCATAAGACCCTCATATTTAACATTTAAGATTTTTTGTATTATTATAAACTTTGTAAATTTAGTTATAAGAAATTAGTGTATAAGACGCGGACTCTACCAAGGTGGCTGAGGGAAAGTCATTGTATCAAATAGCAAAACTGACCCTCAACCACCTAACCCATGTCCAAATTTAATATATTATAATAAACACATTGTACTGAAAAACTTAATTTTAGCTTAGCTTCCTCGGCCCCGGGACGTAAGTCGCCGGGGAGGTAGGCCCACTAGCAATAAAAAAAAAAAAAAAAAAAAAAAAAAAAAAAAAAAAAAAAAAAAAAAAAAAAACCTAACCTAACCTAACCTAACCTAACCTAACCTAACCTAACCTAACCTAACCTAACCTAACCTAACCTAACCTAACCTAACCTAACCTAACCTAACCTAACCTAACCTAACCTAACCTAACCTAACCTAACCTAACCTAACCTAACCTAACCTAACCTAACCTAACCTAACCTAACCTAACCTAACCTAACCTAACCTAACCTAACCTAACCTAACCTAACCTAACCTAACCTAACCTAACCTAACCTAACCTAACCTAACCTAACCTAACCTAACCTAACCTAACCTAACCTAACCTAACCTAACCTAACCTAACCTAACCTAACCTAACCTAACCTAACCTAACCTAACCTAACCTAACCTAACCTAACCTAACCTAACCTAACCTAACCTAACCTAACCTGACCTAACCTAACCTAACCTAACCTAACCTAACCTAACCTAACCTAACCTAACCTAACCTAACCTAACCTAACCTAACCTAACCTAACCTAACCTAACCTAACCTAACCTAACCTAACCTAACCTAACCTAACCTAACCTAACCTAACCTAACCTAACCTAACCTAACCTAACCTAACCTAACCTAACCTAACCTAACCTAACCTAACCTAACCTAACCTAACCTAACCTAACCTAACCTAACCTAACCTAACCTAACCTAACCTAACCTAACCTAACCTAACCTAACCTAACCTAACCTAACCTAACCTAACCTAACCTAACCTAACCTAACCTAACCTAACCTAACCTAACCTAACCTAACCTAACCTAACCTAACCTTTTTTTTTTTTTATGAAGGAGGTTAAAATGCACAATTGCAGGCCCGCGGGCGTATGCAGTCGCTACCGCGGGGACTGTGGGGATGGTTATCTCTTATCCCTCTGCTAACCAGAGGGGAGAAACCCGACCCACTAAAAATTCCTCCTAGGCCCTCCATATCACCTGCAGTGCCAGACACATCCATTCTGAATGAATGACATCTGGCACCGCATTGAATTCCCCGGGGGTCGCACAGGGCATTCAACCCAGGGAATTCAGGCGAATATGTCCGCATAAGGGCTCAACGACGGCGCAGCTGAACGCTGTTGGGCGTACGCTCTTCGCGTCCAGCCCCCGCGCCCACGCCACGCCTTCGCCGAGCACAACCCCTCCGGCCATCGCCACACACCTCCCGCTGACGCTCAGCAGCCTCCTTCTGCAGCAAAACGCGCTCACAGAAGAAAGCTACCGCTCGCCATGCCTCTTGGCTACCAAGCATTGCTGCAACAACGCTCGGTAGCGAGAGGTCCGTCCCGATGACCGACACTTGGTCGTGGCGTTGCCTCGACCAAGTGGCACATTCAGCCAGGGTGTGCTCCGCCGTGTCCTCCGGGGCGCCACAATGGTGGCAGATGGGATGGATTTCCCGTCCCGCCACCTTGTGCAGAAACCGTCCGAAGCACCCATGCCCGGACAGCATCTGCGCCATCCGAAAGGACACAGCCCCACCCGGACGATTCACCCATTCCCGTAAAAATGGGCGAATCGCCTCCACTGTTCTTAAACCCGCCCTTGGCATAGCCAGATCATGGGCCCACCTATTAAAGGTGTCCTCCCTGGCTTGCCTCCTCGCTGGTCCGACCAATTCGGCCCATCGGCCATCTGCTCTCGTCTCACACTTGAGACGATACAGGCCACTTAGGGCCACCGCCTCGAACTCCCAGGGCGGAGTCCCCGCCAACAGGCACGCCGCCTCGAATGAGACAGTCCGATAGCAGCGAGCTGCCCGAACCGCCATCACTCGCTGCGGCCTCCTGAGCAGGGCGCGGTTCTTCGCCCCCAGCCTATCATCCCATATTGGGGCCCCATACAAGGCCATACTGCGTATGACACCGCAGTACAGCCTCCGTACACTCTGCTGAGGGCCCCCAATATTAGGCAGAAGCCTTGCTAGCGCCCCCGCTGCCCCCACTAACTTCCCCCCGAGAGCCTTAAAGTGGGCCTCAAAGTTCCAGCGACCGTCCAAGACGAGACCAAGGTATTTCATCTTGGACGACACCGGAACCCTTACTCCTTCCACCATCAGGACCGCCCCAGGAGGTGGACCATTCCTAGGGCCATGGAACAATAGGGCGTCCGTCTTATCGAGAGACACCCTAAGTCCCAGGGCCCCTATCCGTCTAACAGTAAGGGAGGTGCCAACCGTTGCAAGTCGAGCCACCTCCCCATAGCTTGCCCCACTGGCCACTACGAGGGTATCGTCTGCATAGCAGAAGACGCGCAATCCTGGCAGAAGCGCGCCCCGCAATACCCAATCGTAGGCCATGTCCCACAGGAGTGGCCCTAGGACCGAGCCTTGAGGTACCCCACACCGCACAGGGTGGTAACAGACCGTGCCCTCTCTATTGGAGTACACGATCCGTCTCTCCGCAAAATAGTCCCCCACTATCCGGCGCAGATACAGAGGGACCTCAAAAAATTCAAGGGCCTCTCCAACCACGCCAAAAGGGAGACTATTGAAGGCATTGGCAATATCTAATGATACTGCCAAT
Organism: Pieris napi; assembly: GCF_905475465.1. Classification (NCBI taxonomy): domain Eukaryota; kingdom Metazoa; phylum Arthropoda; class Insecta; order Lepidoptera; family Pieridae; genus Pieris; species Pieris napi. Next base: position 12,475,983 of record NC_062248.1, on the reverse strand, counting down.
GCCCTTCCACCCTCGCTAACCACCCCACCGGTGTGAGACCTCAGGTCCCGAAGAGCATCTAGCGTCGACCGACCCGCCCGAAAGCCGTACTGTGCCTCGCTCAGATCCGGCCCCTCAACAGAGAGGTGCCGGCACAACCGAGACGCCACGACCCACTCCAGCGCCTTGCCCGCCTCGTCCAAAAGGACAATAGGGCGGTAAGCCGCCGAACTGTCCGCCGGGCGGTCCTCCTTCCGCACGAGACACAGTCGTCCCGTCTTCCAAGCCACCGGGAACCGTCCACCGCGCAAACACGCAGTGTACAACTCCCGGACGGAGACCTCCATATGAGGGAGGACTACTGCCAGGACACGCGCATGCACACCATCCGGGCCAGGTGCTTTCTTGCGGGCTTTGAGACGGGTAAGGATAGCCTCCATCTCTATATCAGAGACTTCCGGAGCTATCCCTTCCTCTCCGCCCGCCACATCCCCCACAGACGCCGCCATATTCAGAGGGATAGTGTCAGAAGGCAAAGGAAACAGATCCGCCACCACCCGCTTCAGGAAGGTCGGTTCCAGACTCTCCACGAGAGGCATCCCCGTACCTTTCAGCCTCTTACGAGCCGATCGGTAGGGGCGCCCCCATGGATCATCATTCAACCCCCGAAGCATCTCCTGATGAGTCCTTTCCTTTGCCTCACAGATAGCCCCCTGGAGAGCCTTCTTGCGATCATTATAGATCAACCGAAGGCCCTCCGTGACATTGGGGCTATCTCCCCTCCTCCGGCGGCTCCTGTAGTAGGCCCTTCTGGCCTCACCACATGCGCCTCGGAGATTGCCAATCTCCGATGTCCACCAGTAGACCGCTCTCCTCCCCTTCGGCGGCCTCCATTTGGGCATTGCCGCATCCGACACCCTTCGGAGACTTAGGCTCAGTCTGCCAGCTCCTTCATCTACATCCAGAACACCAGTGGGCGCACACCACCCCTCGACAATTGCCACCTCCTGCGCAATCTGACGGTCCAGTCGGCCTATGGACCAGCGAGGAAATCTCATCCGAGTCTGCCCCCGCACATCCCACCTCATCGAAGTGGAGACCCACATCTGGATATAACGATGATCCGATAGGGTCTCCACTCCGTCCAGCACAGTCCATGCCGTCGTTACCCGGGCCGCCGCCGCAGAAGCAAGGGTCACATCCACCCTTGAACTGCCCTGTGGGCGGACACAGGTGGGCTCCGTTCCCTCGTTTAAGAATACGAGGCCCAACTCCGCCGCCCACTCCTCCAGAACCGGGCCCCTCCGACACGACACCCTGTCACCCCAGGTGGGAGACCTCGCATTAAGGTCTCCCATGAGGATAAGGGGCCGCGGAAGAGCCCCCCGTATGGCCAGGCCCATGGCATCAAGGAAACCCTCGAAATGGCTCAGACGCTCATTGGGGGAAAAATACGCTCCGACGAACGTCCATTCCCCCCAATCAGCCAGAACAAACCCAGAACCTCTCTCTCTTAGAGAGAGAGGAGGTCCATGCGGCCGAGCAATCACAGCCGCATCACCTCGAAGGTCCCCCACCCATGAGCTCTGTCGCGACACATAGTAGGGCTCAGTAACAACGGCCGCCATCACCCCCCACTCCGCCATCGACTGCAGGAACAAGTCCTGAGCCGCAGCGGAGCGCCTTAAATTCCCCTGAAGGAGGCTAGTAAAGCTGTCAGACATTTTATTTGTTTGACAGCTCTACACCAACCTCCATGGGAGCATTCCCCACCACCGTGCTGGACGCTACAGGGGCATACGGGGCCCCCCTCCGCCTTGGAGGGTTGCAGGCCCTACCCCCCATTTTGTGGTCTGCCGGCTTCCCAGCCGCTGAGCAGACCACACAATGCAGCTCTTTCGAGCTGCACTCATGGGCCTTGTGACCTACAACCCCACATCTAAAGCACGCCTCCGCCATGTCCACCGCCGAGGTACAGGTGACCCGCACGTGACCAAACTCCTGGCACTTAAAGCACCTCAAAGGGCGATCCTCTCGGATTTCAACCCGACAGGAGCTCCACCCAATGAGGAGCTTTCCTTGGCACACTTTCTCGGCGGCGGCGACCGGACACAGGAGGAACATCTCCCCCAAGCCCCGTATCCCACGCCTCCAAATCTTACCTGGCTTGATCGCTTCAGCCAGGCACCCACCCATGGCAGCCACCGCCTCCGTCACATCCCTCTCAGTGATGCTGTCGTCGAGGTCCCGAATAAGGAGGTCCGCACATTTGACGGGCCTCCCCACCAAGGCTTCCTCCGACAGCACCACACGAAGCCTAGCCGCCAGGGCATCAGCCTTCTCCTCCCTGTCAACCCCCGGCACCTCCAGCATCCGAGCTCCCGTTGCTGTTAGCCGGATGCTGATACTTGCGATACCAATCTCAGCCAGGCTAATACCATTTCTGGCCTTGGTTAACACGTCGGCATACGTCACCCCCCGCTCCACCGCCTCCCTCCGCAATGTGATGACCACTGCGGAAGTTTTCGGCGGAGTGAGCGAAGGCTGCACCCTGACAGACCGCCCAGCCGAGGGCCCTGCGCCGTGACCCACTCCATGGTCCTGTGCCTGGCCCACACGGCCACTTCCCCCACTCACAGGGGGAAGGACCGGCGCAGCGGGAGAACCACTCTTCTTCCCCTTTCCTTTTCCCTTCTTCTTTTTTTGGTGACGGTCGCCCAGCTTCCGTCACCAGGACCCCCAGAGCCCTGGGGCCCCAAAAGACCTGGGGCCTCCGGGACTCTGCTCCCCTCAAAAACTTCGGGGCCCTGGGTCCCCACCACATTCGGAGCCACCGTGCCCCGACCCCCCAATGAACCCTCACGGGTCCTTGAGCCCTGGGGCCCCGTTAAATTCGGGGCCCCCGGGCCCCCCCTCTCTACAAAACGCTCGGGGTTCTGACTACGGGCCGATGCCGCCAGCGGAGGACGCAGCACAGGCTCAGGGAGGAGCCTGTCCCCAATCCCCGCAAGCTTGGCATCCAACATGCCCCCAACAGCCCGCATCACATCCCCCATAAGATTCTCCCTCACCCCGTCCAAAAGCCCCTCCATCATTTGACGGAGGGCATCTGGAGTGGAGGGACCCTCCACCGACACGGAGTGTCCCTTTGCCTGCGCAAAGTGCGCAGTGCGTTCATTAAAATCCCTCCTAAGGGCCGCAAGCTCCAGACCCAGGTCTTTTACCTGGGCCCTCAGGCGAACATTGTCTCTTTGGAGACGCCTATCCTCATCCCCCCTGAGGCATCTGTCGGCGAGATCCTCCACCATCTCGCCCATATCTTTCGCCGCAACCTTTAGGTCGCGCACAAACTTACCTTTAAGGTTGCCCGACTTCACCGCAATCTCTATGATTTGGTGAACCCGGGCAGCCGACTTCTCCTTGATCTCAGGAACCCCCAAGAGAACCACTGCGTCCTCGTAATCCTCCCATGATGAGAGGGGCCCGTCCGGAGCCTTCACTGAGCTTGCTGAGGCCCCATCCTGTAAATGGCCCCCAGCACCACGCTTTTCCTCTCCAGGGAGAGGCCAGGCCTCAAGATCCCGCAACTCACTCTGCGCCACCTCCAAACCCACCACATGAGAAGCCGCCTTTTTTGGTGGCTTACCCTTGGCAGGTGGAGAAGATGGAGAAGAACTTCCCTTCCCATCCCGCCCTGGGCTCTTAGCATGACCCCGCTTTCTAAAACAAGTGCCAATAGGCACATCGTCGTCACTATCGGACGACGACGGAAACCTCCCCATAATCCTCCTCATCAATGAAGATGCATGTATGAAATGGATGAATACAATGAAATAATATAAATAATATAATACACCACACAAAACTAAATTAAATTAAGATTAACTCTAACTTAAAATCAAAATCAAAATTAAAATTAAAAGGAATGTCCAATTACTTAACCACTTGTAATTGCCACCCTCGGCCTAGAGCGTATTGCTACGTTCTAAGCCTACACAGGAGTATCGATATAGTTGGGTGCCCACTGCACACTATAGAATCTCAACTGTGCCCACTATGTACGGTTTAAACACTCGCCCGGCACCGTACAGCCCTACCAAAGGCCGAGAATAAATATAAATTTACACTCGGACCGGGAATCGAACCCGGAACCTCACACCCACCACGGTCACATACAAAGCCGCTTGGCTATGAGGCCCTTAAAAAGGAATGTTGAATTACTTAACCACTTGTAATTGCCATCCTCACACAGGAGTATCGATATAGTTGGGTGCCCACTGCACACTATAGAATCTCAACTGTGCCCACTATGTACGGTTTAAACACTCGCCCGGCACCGTACAGCCCTACCAAAGGCCGAGAATAAATATAAATTTACACTCGGACCGGGAATCGAACCCGGAACCTCACACCCACCACGGTCACATACAAAGCCGCTTGGCTATGAGGCCCTTAAAGGAATGTCCAATTACTTAACCACTTGTAATTGCCACCCTCGGCCTAGAGCGTATTGCTACGTTCTAAGCCTACACAGGAGTATCGATATAGTTGGGTGCCCACTGCACACTATAGAATCTCAACTGTGCCCACTATGTACGGTTTAAACACTCGCCCGGCACCGTACAGCCCTACCAAAGGCCGAGAATAAATATAAATTTACACTCGGACCGGGAATCGAACCCGGAACCTCACACCCACCACGGTCACATACAAAGCCGCTTGGCTATGAGGCCCTTTAAAAGGAATGTTGAATTACTTAACCACTTGTAATTGCCATCCTCACACAGGAGTATCGATATAGTTGGGTGCCCACTGCACACTATAGAATCTCAACTGTGCCCACTATGTACGGTTTAAACACTCGCCCGGCACCGTACAGCCCTACCAAAGGCCGAGAATAAATATAAATTTACACTCGGACCGGGAATCGAACCCGGAACCTCACACCCACCACGGTCACATACAAAGCCGCTTGGCTATGAGGCCCTTAAAAAAGGAATGTCCAATTACTTAACCACTTGTAATTGCCACCCTCGGCCTAGAGCGTATTGCTACGTTCTAAGCCTACACAGGAGTATCGATATAGTTGGGTGCCCACTGCACACTATAGAATCTCAACTGTGCCCACTATGTACGGTTTAAACACTCGCCCGGCACCGTACAGCCCTACCAAAGGCCGAGAATAAATATAAATTTACACTCGGACCGGGAATCGAACCCGGAACCTCACACCCACCACGGTCACATACAAAGCCGCTTGGCTATGAGGCCCTTAAAAGGAATGTCCAATTACTTAACCACTTGTAATTGCCACCCTCGGCCTAGAGCGTATTGCTACGTTCTAAGCCTACACAGGAGTATCGATATAGTTGGGTGCCCACTGCACACTATAGAATCTCAACTGTGCCCACTATGTACGGTTTAAACACTCGCCCGGCACCGTACAGCCCTACCAAAGGCCGAGAATAAATATAAATTTACACTCGGACCGGGAATCGAACCCGGAACCTCACACCCACCACGGTCACATACAAAGCCGCTTGGCTATGAGGCCCTTAAAAAGGAATGTCCAATTACTTAACCACTTGTAATTGCCACCCTCGGCCTAGAGCGTATTGCTACGTTCTAAGCCTACACAGGAGTATCGATATAGTTGGGTGCCCACTGCACACTATAGAATCTCAACTGTGCCCACTATGTACGGTTTAAACACTCGCCCGGCACCGTACAGCCCTACCAAAGGCCGAGAATAAATATAAATTTACACTCGGACCGGGAATCGAACCCGGAACCTCACACCCACCACGGTCACATACAAAGCCGCTTGGCTATGAGGCCCTAAAAAGGAATGTTGAATTACTTAACCACTTGTAATTGCCATCCTCACACAGGAGTATCGATATAGTTGGGTGCCCACTGCACACTATAGAATCTCAACTGTGCCCACTATGTACGGTTTAAACACTCGCCCGGCACCGTACAGCCCTACCAAAGGCCGAGAATAAATATAAATTTACACTCGGACCGGGAATCGAACCCGGAACCTCACACCCACCACGGTCACATACAAAGCCGTTTGGCTATGAGGCCCTTTAACCTAACCTAACCTAACCTAACCTAACCTAACCTAACCTAACCTAACCTAACCCAACCTAACCTAACCTAACCTAACCTAACCTAACCTAACCTAACCTAACCTAACCTAACCTAACCTAACCTAACCTAACCTAACCTAACCTAACCTAACCTAACCTAACCTAACCTAACCTAACCTAACCTAACCTAACCTAACCTAACCTAACCTAACCTAACCTAACCTAACCTAACCAGTCCGCGTCCAAACGCCACCCGAAACGGTCGAACTCACGTCGCTCCGCGCCTCAAAAAAGTTTGCAAAAATAATAACAGTGGTTTTTCTTAAGTGTTGAGTAAAGTGTTACATATCAATAGATGCGCGCTTCTGCGATCTATCCAATAGTGGTAAATTCAGTTTTAAAAGTTTTAGTTTTACATTTAATTTTCACAAAAAACAGTAAATTTTTCGGTTTTTTGACTTTTAAAAATAGTTTCAGTTATTAAATAGTTTCAGTTTTTGTGGTGTAGTTGAATAGAGTGCATTAAGACGGACATTTCGACCCAAATTTGGTCGATAAGGGTCCATAACTGAGGATTTCACGGACAAAACCGCAGAAAAAGGTTAACAACTTTTTATTTAGATCTGTGACAGTTACTTATTATAGCTTAAAACGATAGTCCTAATTGAGGGCTATCGCCTGATACCCAGTTTATAATTTTGGACGCAAGGAATAATTTTCTAGAGGCAAAAAACACCAAAAATAAGGATTTTCACCACCAGCAAGCGGCCCCACAACACACAATTAATTTAGTATGTCTATAAGATGCGCTAGACGGAAAGGTATCTTTTGACATATCTCACGACAAAATCGGACCAGAAATATCCTCTCGGACCACGGGAAAACCGTTTTTTGGGGTTAACCACCCCCAAACATCAGAACACCAAATCCAAATTACAATAAGGACAAAGTACAAAACTGACACCAATATCATCAATATTCGCCCAGTAATTCAGGAACCACGACCAGGAATAGCTTGGAATCCAGGGTTTCCAGGGGATCCACACCTCCGAAAAATCGGAACCTACCACCATCTTATAGCCCGCACAAGATTCCATCGGATTAGTACCAAACCGCACATCACACTTTTTCACCTGCCCAACTGGACACCAAGTCATCAGGCGACCAGCTGGAACAGCTCCTGCTCCAACACCAACAACTTGTCCTCTCCGGGGGCAGCCAGAAAACACCTATCACCACTACATTACGAGCAACAGCTGGCGAGCAATCCTGGTCCTTAACACAAGGTAGGGTGGATTACCAGCCCCATATTTGTAAATTTTTAACATTCCCAAATTTTTATCCTAAACCCGTCGAGCTTGGGCTTATTTTAACCGGCTCGGCGAGCTCTATTTGATAGTGCACAGTGTTCCTCTCCAAAACCCCCCTCCACCCCACAATACAGGTTTTTACCCCCCACCCTGACAAAATCTTCCCCCCCACCCCCACCCCCTCGAGTTGGGTATCAATCAACCCAGCTTGAAGAGGCGAATACACCTGTCCACATTTTAGCCCCCCCTCACCCCCCTCCGCAGACATGTTACCCAGAACCCCTCCCAAAACATCCAAATCTGACATTCCGTCACCTTACATGACCACAGCAGCCGCCAGGCGGTCCCTAGTGGACACTCTGAGCCCGTCTTTCACCCGCTCAACTCCCCCTGCGGAGTCTACATACATAGAGATGGCGAGAGACTATAGAAAGAAAGGCCTGGACGCAGTATCAGCCTCCCGCAATCTAAAGGGTGATCTCAAAACCACGATCACAGAGGCAATAAACGGCCTCTTTGGAGTCATCGCCATGCTCGACCCCTCCACCCCCTCCCCTCCCAAACCCCTCACGACACAGGCCACCAATACAACAGTTACACCAACTAAAGACACCACACAACAACAACTGTTAGACAAACTCGAGGCCCACTCTCGGTTACTCGATGAATCGAATAAGGCCTTGCAGGAACATACCAGGGTTATTAAGGCATACCCTAAACCCGCGCCGCCGGAGATACAAACAGTGTCGGCGGACCCGCATAAGACTCATCAATCCTACGCTAAGGCCGCCGCCACGCCCAAACCCCCTGCAGGGCCTTCCATCATCGTGTCCGGAGAGGGTCCCGACACAACAACAGAACAGATACTGACACAAATCAGTAGAACCGTTAATTTCAGAGAGGGCGGATTCGCCCCTTTAAAAGTCACCCCACTGTCAAAACAAAAGATTAAACTCGTTTTCGAGAAAGAAGAGCATAAACAACACACAATTACACGACTACAAAAAAACACAAAAATACACACTCAAGAGGAAAAACGGATTGATCCAATGATCATCCTCAAAGGCATAAAGAAAACAATTCCCGAGTTTGAACTCACTAAAACAATAAAAGACCAAAACATCACACTAGCTAATCACACATTCACTATAAAATTCATTGCTAACAACAGAAACACTACACTGTACAACGCGGTTCTAAACACAACACCCTCTGCCTGGAAGGCGTTCGCCGACCTAGGCAGAGTTAACATAGGGATGCAGCGGGTCCATAGTGACAACTTCTCACCATTTAGGCAGTGTCAAAACTGCCTAAATTTCGGACACACAAAGAGCCGCTGCCCCAACACCACACCCACATGCGCCAAGTGCTCCGCTCACCATCCTACAGCGGAGTGCAAGGCCGAAGTACACAACTGCACCAATTGCGCAGAACATAACAAACAATTCAACACCAACACCGGCACTCTACACCGCGCCGACTCAGACAAATGCCCCAAAGTTACAGCCATGCGTGCCCGCGTTGAGGCAAAAATTAACTACATTTAAAACATGCACAAAACACTAATTTCATATTAAACAGCACAATTACACACTGAATTAAACACTCACATTAATTGCGACCTCAACGCGCAGCACTCGCACTGGAGCATTTGTCTACCTATACAAAACCTCCTTTAAAATCGAAAACGACAAAATTTTCAACGACCTTTACACGCTGCACCTCCTCTAGGTTACCTACACTAAAACACGAAAACAACCACAACCCTACCCCTTATTAAACAACACAACCCTTCCCAAACCTCGTGTGCTCTATCAAAGCTAACAAAGATATTTTATATCTTATACTCACACTTAATAATTAATCTGCAAGTAATCCACCCTCACCCGTACAAAATGTATAAAGTTACTTCTATTCATATATTACCTTTTACTCTCTTTACAATTATAATACCCAACATTTAATATTTAACTTAACTTCGATTCAATTACTTAATACTACTAACCTATGTTAGACCTTAATCTCAATTTATTCTATCTATTTTTCATTAAATAGGAAATTTAAATCCCACTTTACTGTGTTAATATCATTTGTACTAAACATAATTTAATATATTGATTCCATTTTTATTTTACTATAAGTTTAATCCCATTTTATTGTACATTCTTATTTTACTACAATTGTATATTTTTTATATAATTCTACTTCACTGAATGATAATATTTTTAATCTCGTTTGTGTTCATTTTCACTATAGATTACCCCTGTTCAGGTTTAACCGTATATCAACTGTATGTGTAATTATAAAACTTTCCTATTTTTATCATTGTTACTATGTGTAATATTATATGTTGGTGTTAAGAAGAGGGCTTAAACCGGGCGGCTGAGGGTCGGTTTTTGTATCTAATAGCAGAGCCGACCCTCTACAACCTACCCGTGTCCGACTCTAAACACCCGCATAGTTATTTATAAGCACATTAATTAAGCCCACCTTTGTTTATATCTAGTTTTATATTAACTGTTTAATTCCATTTCACTGTGTATTTTTATCTTTATTTTACTACAATTCTAACTGATTTCTGTGTAATGTTAAGTGTTGGTGTTAAGAAGAGGGCTTAAACCGGGCGGCTGAGGGTCGGTTATTGTATCTAATAGCAAAACCGATCCTCAACAACCTACCCGTGTCCGACTCTAAACTCTAAACACCCGCATAGTTATTTATAAGCACATTAATCAAGCCCACATTTGTTTACATCTAGTTTTATATTAACTGTTTAATTCCATTTCACTGTGTATTTTTATCTTTATTTTACTACAATTCTGACTGATTTCTGTGTAATATTAAGTGTTGGTGTTAAGAAGAGGGCTTAAACCGGGCGGCTGAGGGTCGGTTATTGTATCTAATAGCAAAACCGATCCTCAACAACCTACCCGTGTCCGACTCTAAACACCCGCATAGTTATTTATAAGCACATTAATTAAGCCCACCTTTGGTTACATCTAGTTTTATATAAACTGTTAATTCCATTTCACTGTGTATTTTTATCTTTATTTTACTACAATACTAACTGATCTCTGTGTAATATTAAGTGTTGGTGTTAAGAAGCGGGCTTAAACCGGGCGGCTGAGGGTCGGTTATTGTATCTAATAGCAGAACCGATCCTCAACAACCTACCCGTGTTCGACTCTAAACACCCGCATAGTTATTTATAAGCACATTAATTAAGCCCACCTTTGTTTACATCTAGTTTTATATCAACTATTTAATTCTAATTCCATTTCACTGTGCATTTTTATTTTTATTTTACTACAATTCTAACTGATCTCTGTGTAATATTAAGTGTTGGTGTTAAGAAGCGGGCTTAAACCGGGCGGCTGAGGGTCGGTTATTGTATCTAATAGCAGAACCGATCCTCAACAACCTACCCGTGTTCGACTCTAAACACCCGCATAGTTATCTATAAGCACATTAATTAAGCCCACCTTTGTTTACATCTAGTTTTATATTAACAGTTTAATTCCATTTCACTGTGCATTTATATTTTTATACTACTATAATCGTAACTTTTCTCTGTGCAATGTTAAGTGCTGGTATTAAGATGCGGACTTAAATCGGGCGGCTGAGGGAAGGTTATTGTATCTAATAGCAGAACCGACCCTCAACAACCTACCCGTGTTCAATTCTTATTACCTGCATAATTATAAACACAATTTGTTATCTAAATAATTATAAAACCACTCTTAGATATACTACTTAGTAGTAAAAATTTTCTTCTGTGTCAACCTACTTATTTAAGCACAAATAACTTGTTAAAATTTTACTATCATTTTAAATAATCACTAGTTTTTAAGACGCGGACTCTGTTCAGGTGGTTGAGGGAAAAGAATTGTATCCCATAGCAAAACCAACCCTCAACCGCCTAATTTACGCCCAATGTATATATTTCTTGTTATTCAATAAAGACTTCAAGCTGTATTTTTAGCTTAGCTTCCTCGGCCCCGGGGCGTAAGTCGCCGGGGGTGGTAGGCCTACTATCAATTAAAAAAAAAAAAAAAAAAAAAAAAAAAAAAAAAAAACAAAAAAAACCTAACCTAACCTAACCTAACCTAACCTAACCTAACCTAACCTAACCTTTTTTTTTTTTTTTTTTTTTTTTTTATCAAGGAGGTTAAAATGCACAATTGCAGGCCCGCGGGCGTATGCAGTCGCTACCGCGGGGACTGTGGGGATGGTTATCTCTTATCCCTCTGCTAACCAGAGGGGAGAAACCCGACCCACTAAAAATTCCTCCTAGGCCCTCCATATCACCTGCAGTGCCAGACACATCCATTCTGAATGAATGACATCTGGCACCGCATTGAATTCCCCGGGGGTCGCACAAGGCATTCAACCCAGGGAATTCAGGCGAATATGTCCGCATAAGGGCTCAACGACGGCGCAGCTGAACGCTGTTGGGCGTACGCTCTTCGCGTCCAGCCCCCGCGCCCACGCCACGCCTTCGCCGAGCACAACCCCTCCGGCCATCGCCACACACCTCCCGCTGACGCTCAGCAGCCTCCTTCTGCAGCAAAACGCGCTCACAGAAGAAAGCTACCGCTCGCCATGCCTCTTGGCTACCAAGCATTGCTGCAACAACGCTCGGTAGCGAGAGGTCCGTCCCGATGACCGACACTAGGTCGTGGCGTTGCCTCGACCAAGTGGCACATTCAGCCAGGGTGTGCTCCGCCGTGTCCTCCGGGGCGCCACAATGGTGGCAGATGGGATGGATTTCCCGTCCCGCCACCTTGTGCAGAAACCGTCCGAAGCACCCATGCCCGGACAGCATCTGCGCCATCCGAAAGGACACAGCCCCACCCGGACGATTCACCCATTCCCGTAAAAATGGGCGAATCGCCTCCACTGTTCTTAAACCCGCCCTTGGCATAGCCAGATCATGGGCCCACCTATTAAAGGTGTCCTCCCTGGCTTGCCTCCTCGCTGGTCCGACCAATTCGGCCCATCGGCCATCTGCTCTCGTCTCACACTTGAGACGATACAGGCCACTTAGGGCCACCGCCTCGAACTCCCAGGGCGGAGTCCCCGCCAACAGGCACGCCGCCTCGAATGAGACAGTCCGATAGCAGCGAGCTGCCCGAACCGCCATCACTCGCTGCGGCCTCCTGAGCAGGGCGCGGTTCTTCGCCCCCAGCCTATCATCCCATATTGGGGCCCCATACAAGGCCATACTGCGTATGACACCGCAGTACAGCCTCCGTACACTCTGCTGAGGGCCCCCAATATTAGGCAGAAGCCCTGCTAGCGCCCCCGCTGCCCCCACTAACTTCCCCCCGAGAGCCTTAAAGTGGGCCTCAAAGTTCCAGCGACCGTCCAAGACGAGACCAAGGTATTTCATCTTGGACGACACCGGAACCCTTACTCCTTCCACCATCAGGACCGCCCCAGGAGGTGGACCATTCCTAGGGCCATGGAACAATAGGGCGTCCGTCTTATCGAGAGACACCCTAAGTCCCAGGGCCCCTATCCGTCTAACAGTAAGGGAGGTGCCAACCGTTGCAAGTCGAGCCACCTCCCCATAGCTTGCCCCACTGGCCACTACGAGGGTATCGTCTGCATAGCAGAAGACGCGCAATCCTGGCAGAAGCGCGCCCCGCAATACCCAATCGTAGGCCATGTCCCACAGGAGTGGCCCTAGGACCGAGCCTTGAGGTACCCCACACCGCACAGGGTGGTAACAGACCGTGCCCTCTCTATTGGAGTACACGATCCGTCTCTCCGCAAAATAGTCCCCCACTATCCGGCGCAGATACAGAGGGACCTCAAAAAATTCAAGGGCCTCTCCAACCACGCCAAAAGGGAGACTATTGAAGGCATTGGCAATATCTAATGATACTGCCAATGCCCTTCCACCCTCGCTAACCACCCCACCGGTGTGAGACCTCAGGTCCCGAAGAGCATCTAGCGTCGACCGACCCGCCCGAAAGCCGTACTGTGCCTCGCTCAGATCCGGCCCCTCAACAGAGAGGTGCCGGCACAACCGAGACGCCACGACCCACTCCAGCGCCTTGCCCGCCTCGTCCAAAAGGACAATAGGGCGGTAAGCCGCCGAACTGTCCGCCGGGCGGTCCTCCTTCCGCACGAGACACAGTCGTCCCGTCTTCCAAGCCACCGGGAACCGTCCACCGCGCAAACACGCAGTGTACAACTCCCGGACGGAGACCTCCATATGAGGGAGGACTACTGCCAGGACACGCGCATGCACACCATCCGGGCCAGGTGCTTTCTTGCGGGCTTTGAGACGGGTAAGGATAGCCTCCATCTCTATATCAGAGACTTCCGGAGCTATCCCTTCCTCTCCGCCCGCCACATCCCCCACAGACGCCGCCATATTCAGAGGGATAGTGTCAGAAGGCAAAGGAAACAGATCCGCCACCACCCGCTTCAGGAAGGTCGGTTCCAGACTCTCCACGAGAGGCATCCCCGTACCTTTCAGCCTCTTACGAGCCGATCGGTAGGGGCGCCCCCATGGATCATCATTCAACCCCTGAAGCATCTCCTGATGAGTCCTTTCCTTTGCCTCACAGATAGCCCCCTGGAGAGCCTTCTTGCGATCATTATAGATCAACCGAAGGCCCTCCGTGACATTGGGGCTATCTCCCCTCCTCCGGCGGCTCCTGTAGTAGGCCCTTCTGGCCTCACCACATGCGCCTCGGAGATTGCCAATCTCCGATGTCCACCAGTAGACCGCTCTCCTCCCCTTCGGCGGCCTCCATTTGGGCATTGCCGCATCCGACACCCTTCGGAGACTTAGGCTCAGTCTGCCAGCTCCTTCATCTACATCCAGAACACCAGTGGGCGCACACCACCCCTCGACAATTGCCACCTCCTGCGCAATCTGACGGTCCAGTCGGCCTATGGACCAGCGAGGAAATCTCATCCGAGTCTGCCCCCGCACATCCCACCTCATCGAAGTGGAGACCCACATCTGGATATAACGATGATCCGATAGGGTCTCCACTCCGTCCAGCACAGTCCATGCCGTCGTTACCCGGGCCGCCGCCGCAGAAGCAAGGGTCACATCCACCCTTGAACTGCCCTGTGGGCGGACACAGGTGGGCTCCGTTCCCTCGTTTAAGAATACGAGGCCCAACTCCGCCGCCCACTCCTCCAGAACCGGGCCCCTCCGACACGACACCCTGTCACCCCAGGTGGGAGACCTCGCATTAAGGTCTCCCATGAGGATAAGGGGCCGCGGAAGAGCCCCCCGTATGGCCAGGCCCATGGCATCAAGGAAACCCTCGAAATGGCTCAGACGCTCATTGGGGGAAAAATACGCTCCGACGAACGTCCATTCCCCCCAATCAGCCAGAACAAACCCAGAACCTCTCTCTCTTAGAGAGAGAGGAGGTCCATGCGGCCGAGCAATCACAGCCGCATCACCTCGAAGGTCCCCCACCCATGAGCTCTGTCGCGACACATAGTAGGGCTCAGTAACAACGGCCGCCATCACCCCCCACTCCGCCATCGACTGCAGGAACAAGTCCTGAGCCGCAGCGGAGCGCCTTAAATTCCCCTGAAGGAGGCTAGTAAGGCTGTCAGACATTTTATTTGTTTGACAGCTCTACACCAACCTCCATGGGAGCATTCCCCACCACCGTGCTGGACGCTACAGGGGCATACGGGGCCCCCCTCCGCCTTGGAGGGTTGCAGGCCCTACCCCCCATTTTGTGGTCTGCCGGCTTCCCAGCCGCTGAGCAGACCACACAATGCAGCTCTTTCGAGCTGCACTCATGGGCCTTGTGACCTACAACCCCACATCTAAAGCACGCCTCCGCCATGTCCACCGCCGAGGTACAGGTGACCCGCACGTGACCAAACTCCTGGCACTTAAAGCACCTCAAAGGGCGATCCTCTCGGATTTCAACCCGACAGGAGCTCCACCCAATGAGGAGCTTTCCTTGGCACACTTTCTCGGCGGCGGCGACCGGACACAGGAGGAACATCTCCCCCAAGCCCCGTATCCCACGCCTCCAAATCTTACCTGGCTTGATCGCTTCAGCCAGGCACCCACCCATGGCAGCCACCGCCTCCGTCACATCCCTCTCAGTGATGCTGTCGAGGTCCCGAATAAGGAGGTCCGCACATTTGACGGGCCTCCCCACCAAGGCTTCCTCCGACAGCACCACACGAAGCCTAGCCGCCAGGGCATCAGCCTTCTCCTCCCTGTCAACCCCCGGCACCTCCAGCATCCGAGCTCCCGTTGCTGTTAGCCGGATGCTGATACTTGCGATACCAATCTCAGCCAGGCTAATACCATTTCTGGCCTTGGTTAACACGTCGGCATACGTCACCCCCCGCTCCACCGCCTCCCTCCGCAATGTGATGACCACTGCGGAAGTTTTCGGCGGAGTGAGCGAAGGCTGCACCCTGACAGACCGCCCAGCCGAGGGCCCTGCGCCGTGACCCACTCCATGGTCCTGTGCCTGGCCCACACGGCCACTTCCCCCACTCACAGGGGGAAGGACCGGCGCAGCGGGAGAACCACTCTTCTTCCCCTTTCCTTTTCCCTTCTTCTTTTTTTTGGTGACGGTCGCCCAGCTTCCGTCACCAGGACCCCCAGAGCCCTGGGGCCCCAAAAGACCTGGGGCCTCCGGGACTCTGCTCCCCTCAAAAACTTCGGGGCCCTGGGTCCCCACCACATTCGGAGCCACCGTGCCCCGACCCCCCAATGAACCCTCACGGGTCCTTGAGCCCTGGGGCCCCGTTAAATTCGGGGCCCCCGGGCCCCCCCTCTCTACAAAACGCTCGGGGTTCTGACTACGGGCCGATGCCGCCAGCGGAGGACGCAGCACAGGCTCAGGGAGGAGCCTGTCCCCAATCCCCGCAAGCTTGGCATCCAACATGCCCCCAACAGCCCGCATCACATCCCCCATAAGATTCTCCCTCACCCCGTCCAAAAGCCCCTCCATCATTTGACGGAGGGCATCTGGAGTGGAGGGACCCTCCACCGACACGGAGTGTCCCTTTGCCTGCGCAAAGTGCGCAGTGCGTTCATTAAAATCCCTCCTAAGGGCCGCAAGCTCCAGACCCAGGTCTTTTACCTGGGCCCTCAGGCGAACATTGTCTCTTTGGAGACGCCTATCCTCATCCCCCCTGAGGCATCTGTCGGCGAGATCCTCCACCATCTCGCCCATATCTTTCGCCGCAACCTTTAGGTCGCGCACAAACTTACCTTTAAGGTTGCCCGACTTCACCGCAATCTCTATGATTTGGTGAACCCGGGCAGCCGACTTCTCCTTGATCTCAGGAACCCCCAAGAGAACCACTGCGTCCTCGTAATCCTCCCATGATGAGAGGGGCCCGTCCGGAGCCTTCACTGAGCTTGCTGAGGCCCCATCCTGTAAATGGCCCCCAGCACCACGCTTTTCCTCTCCAGGGAGAGGCCAGGCCTCAAGATCCCGCAACTCACTCTGCGCCACCTCCAAACCCACCACATGAGAAGCCGCCTTTTTTGGTGGCTTACCCTTGGCAGGTGGAGAAGATGGAGAAGAACTTCCCTTCCCATCCCGCCCTGGGCTCTTAGCATGACCCCGCTTTCTAAAACAAGTGCCAATAGGCACATCGTCGTCACTATCGGACGACGACGGAAACCTCCCCATAATCCTCCTCATCAATGAAGATGCATGTATGAAATGGATGAATACAATGAAATAATATAAATAATATAATACACCACACAAAACTAAATTAAATAAAGATTAACTCTAACTTAAAATTAAAATCAAAATTAAAATTAAAATTAAAATTAAAATTAAAATTAAAATTAAAATTAGACTTAAAATTAAATATAATGTCTTAATCCACTTCGGTGTAAATCTTCCACGTTCACTCACTGCGGTGTGAGAGACGTCCGCCAACACCGACGCGTCACAGCGCCTCACTTGACACCAAATTTACGACAAGATGGCGTCGTATATTGTAACATAAATGATGAATGATGCTAACATCAATATCTCAGCCCTCCCTGCTCCAAACCAGACTATGTTGATACCAATCAAACCGCCTTATTGAGACGAAGGCGATGGTTATCTCTTCTAGGTCATCAGACCACCCTCCGAAATAATATGGTTTAAAAACCACCTCAAAACTAAAAGTAATTTTTTAGCCAACTCTGTGAGCCGATTTTAAAAATAAAAGTACTCACATAGTCACTGCAATCCAACACATAGAATAAGTTCTAAAAACTTATACGTCGTCACGACAAAAACAACACAAACACACCGGGTCAATTTCCCACTCACTTATGCCTTGTAGTTATTAATGTTTATAACTTACAAGGTTCACACACACATCAAAATGATCAGTATTAATTCCTGAATCTTATGAAACCATTCACAAAATTATCAGACACAAAAATCCCACATAGGATTTTTATAGCCGCGGAGCGAACGAAAACGCAGTTGCCGCTTAAAAAGGAATGTCCAATTACTTAACCACTTGTAAT
This sequence comes from Pieris napi, assembly GCF_905475465.1. Lineage (NCBI taxonomy): Eukaryota > Metazoa > Arthropoda > Insecta > Lepidoptera > Pieridae > Pieris > Pieris napi. The sequence goes on along the minus strand of NC_062248.1, from coordinate 12,458,098 downwards.
TGCCACCCTCGGCCTAGAGCGTATTGCTACGTTCTAAGCCTACACAGGAGTATCGATATAGTTGGGTGCCCACTGCACACTATAGAATCTCAACTGTGCCCACTATGTACGGTTTAAACACTCGCCCGGCACCGTACAGCCCTACCAAAGGCCGAGAATAAATATAAATTTACACTCGGACCGGGAATCGAACCCGGAACCTCACACCCACCACGGTCACATACAAAGCCGCTTGGCTATGAGGCCCTTAACCTAACCTAACCTAACCTAACCTAACCTAACCTAACCTAACCTAACCTAACCTAACCTAACCTAACCTAACCTAACCTAACCTAACCTAACCTAACCTAACCTAACCTAACCTAACCTAACCTAACCTAACCTAACCTAACCTAACCTAACCTAACCTAACCTAACCTAACCTAACCTAACCTAACCTAACCTAACCTAACCTAACCTAACCTAACCTAACCTAACCTAACCTAACCTAACCTAACCTAACCTAACCTAACCTAACCTAACCTAACCTAACCTAACCTAACCTAACCTAACCTAACCTAACCAGTCCGCGTCCAAACGCCACCCGGAACGGTCGAATCCACGTCGCTCCGCGCCTTGAAAAAGTCTAAAAAATTCAAAAAAGTGGTATTCAGTGATATTTTAGTGAAGTGTTACATATCGTTAGATGCGCGCTATCGCGATCTATCTTTTAGTGTAAAATTCAGTTTTTTAAGTTTACGTTTTCTATTTTATTTTTTCAAAAAACTTTTAAATTTTCCGTTTTTTCCATTTTAAAAATAGTGTTTATAACTTTAAAAATCAAAAAATAGTGCTGTGTTGTAGAGCTAATTAAGCTCTACATTCCGACATAAAATTTGAGGTTAAGGACTCAAAATTGAAGATAATCTGGAGCAAAAACACTAAAAAGGTGAATAACTTTTAATTTGGATCGACAACCACATGTTTTTATAGCTTCAATAGATTGTACTCCGTAAGGGCTTTCGTTTAATACCCAATTTTAAATTTTTGGAATAAGGGCTGATTTATTAGAGACCAAACCAGGGGTTTTATCGCCCAGCCTGCAGCCCCTAGAGATAGGAACCATTTTTTACATTCAATAGAAGCGCTAGACGGAAAGGTATCTTTTGACACATCTCACGACAAAATCGGACCAGAAATATCCTCTCGGACCAAGGAAAAACCGTTTTTTGGGGTTAACCACCCCCAAACATCAGAACACCAAATCCAAATTACGACAAGGACAAAGTACAAAAAATAACCTACCGACTGACACCAATATCATCAATATTCGCCCAGTAATTCAGGAACCACGACCAGGAATAGCTTGGAATCCAGGGTTTCCAGGGGATCCACACTTCCCAAAAATCGGAATCTACCTCCATCTTACAGCCCGCACAAGATTCCATCGGATTAGTTCCAAACCGCACATCACACTTTTTCACCTGCCCTACTGGACACCAAGTCACCAGGCGACCAGCTGGAACAGCTCCAGCTCCAACACCAACGACTTGTCCTCTCCGGGGGCAGTCAGAATACACCAATCACCACTACATTACGAGCAACAGCTGCCGAGCAATCCTGTTCATAAACTCAAGGTAGGGTGGATTACCAGCCCCATATTTTTAGATTTTCAACATTTTACAAATTTTACACTAAACCCATCGAGCTTGGGCTCATTCGAACCGGCTTTGCAAGCTCTATAAGATAGTGTACACTGTTCCTCTCACAAACCCCCCTCCACCCCACAAAACAGGATTTTCCCCCCCACCGAGACGAAATCTTCCCCCCCCACCCCCACCCCTTCGAGTTTGGTATCAAACGACTCAGCTCGAAGAGGTGTACACACCTGTCCATATTTCAGCCCCCCCTCACCCCCCTCCGCAGACATGCTTCCCCGAACCCCCCCAAAATCGACCAATTCTGACATTCCGTCACCTCACATGACCACAGCAGCCGCCAGGCGGTCCCTAGTGGACACCCTGAGCCCGTCTTTCACCCGCTCAGCTCCCCCTGCGGAGTCTACATACATAGAGATGGCGAGAGATTATAGAAGGAAAGGCCTGGATGCATTATTAGCCTCCCGCAACATAAAGGGTGAGCTTAAAACCACTATTACCGAGGCAATTGAAGGCCTTTTTGGAGTCATCGCATTAATAGACCCCTCCACGCCCTCCCCTCCTAAACCCCCAACACCACAACCCAAAGCCATAACTGCACCTCCAACCGATACTCACACTACACAATTACTACAAAAACTCGAGGCCCACTCTCGGCTACTCGAGGACACCAATAAGGTCTTGCAGGAACATACCAGGGTTCTAAAGGCATCTCCCAAACCACAGCCAGTGGCGTCGGACCCGCACAAGATCAATCGATCCTATGCTACGGCCGCCGCCGCCCCCAAACCCCCTGCAGGCCCTTCCATCGTGGTTTCCGGAGAGGGTTTTAACACAGCCGAACAGCTGCTAACACAATTAAGCAAAACTGTAAACTTTAGGCAGGGTGGATACGCCCCACTGAAGATAACCCCACTTTCAAAACAAAAGATAAAAGTCGTCTTCGAAAAAGAAGAACATAAAACACATGCACTAGAACATTTACATAAGAACACACAAATACAGACTCAGGAAGAAAGACGTATCGACCCTATGATTATTCTTAAAGGGATATCAAAAAATATCCCCGAATTTGAACTGACTAAAACAATTAAAGATCAAAACACCACTTTAACGAAACACACATTCACCGTTAAATTCATAGCCAATAACAGGAACACTACACTATATAACGCGGTGCTTAACACAACACCCGCTGCCTGGAAGGCGTTTGCCGATCTAGGCAGAATCAACATAGGTATGCAGAGGGTCCACAGTGGCAACTTTTCACCGTTTAGGCAATGCCAAAACTGCCTAAACTTCGGCCACACAAAGAGCCGCTGCCCTGCAACCACACCAACATGCGCCAAGTGCTCTGCTCACCATCCCACTACAGAGTGCAAGGTGCAAATACACAAGTGTGCCAATTGCAATGAGCATAATGCCCAATATAAAACAAACACCGACACACAACACCGCGCCGACTCTGAAAACTGCCCCAAAGTTAAAGCTATGCGTGCCCGCGTTGAGGCCAAAGTTAATTACATCTAAACATGCACAAAAACATTAAATTCATTCAGGCGAACCTTGACCGGTCTCGCAACGCCACTCAAGAATTCAAACACCACTTTATCACAAATAAACTCGACATCGCCATCATATCCGAACCCTACACATACAATAACACAGTTAAGAATATTGCAGGCCTCCGCGTGTTTCAGTCCGATTCGGCGAACACAACGAAAGCCTGCATTATAACCCGCACAGACATCAACGCACACATCATATCTCAATACACCACAGGGAATATAGTAGTTATTGCTATACCCACTAAAACAAAAACTCTATACATTGCGTCGGTTTACGTTGAACCGAAAACCGACACCAATAACACCCTAGACATACTAGACACATTCACAAAAACATACACTAACTCAAACATCGTAATTGGCGGCGACTTTAACGCGTGGCACCAACTCTGGGGCAGCCCCCGTAATAACCCACGGGGACAACAATTAATAGACACATTAAACTCCAACGATCTCTACATAAACAACACAGGTAACACACCCACTTTCCAAACAATAACACACGGAACGGAGAGGTCATCTATCATCGACCTCACGCTCTCATCCACACATACATACCACCAAATACACAAATGGGAGGTAAAACAGCGCCTATTTCCATCCACACAACACAATCCTATAGGATTCGTATTGGATTGCCAAACGGATCCTATACCACACGCCACTAATAATAGCACATTTAAATACAACACCAGCAAGGCAAATTGGCACACTTTCAAAGAAAGACTCCACACATTAATAACTCAACAACACACGCTTAAAACAAATATATCTACACTATCACCACAACAGTTAGACGAGTTCGTTCTATCCCTCACTGACATAATAAATAACGCCTGCTTGGAATCTTTCGCAATCAAAGCAGGATTGAGAAAGCCTCAGGCACCCTGGTGGAATGAAAACCTCGAACACCTGAAAAATAAATGCATTAGCCTACACCACAAAATACACACACACTCAAAACACAAGCGTACACCTCCTACAGACCTAATAAACACGTATCACGAGACAAAACTCGTATACACACAAACACTAAGGAAAGCATCTACAGACCACTTTAGACTATTCTGTAACGCACAAGGTGCAGAAGACGTCTGGTCTATAACTAACAGACTACTCAAATCAAATAACTCCATTCAACCCCGCACCCTTAAGGTAAACAACAAATACACAAGCAACGAGGAGGAGACATCACAAGCACTTCTTACACATTTTTATCCCGACGACGTCCCGGATACGGACGTCAGACACACACATATGCGCAGTAATTCCAGTTCACTACCCGACACGGAGGACGACCCTCCCTTCACCACATCTGAAATCCTATCTGCAATAGACTCCATCCGCCATACCAAAGCACCAGGCAATGATCACCTCACCAGCGACATCTGCCTGGTGTTCGCCCGTAATTACCCGGAATTAATCACCAACTTAATGAATCGCTGCTTACAGACCTCACATTTTCCAACCCCTTGGAAAGAGGCAATTGTTAAAATTATCCCCAAACCAAACAAATTAGATTACACTAGCCTAAGCTCCTTCCGACCCATAGGGTTAATCCCTGTGTTCGGGAAAGTGTTGGAAAAGCTATTCACTAAACGCCTTACTTACAACGCGCATAAACTTAAATTACTGAACCGATCGCAATACGGCTTCACCGAACAAACTGGCACAACACACGCTTTACACAAAACTCTCGATATCATACGCAACGCTAAACAAAACAAACAACACACAATAGCCGTATCCCTCGATATTAAGGCCGCGTTTGACAACGCTTGGTGGCCGGCCGTATTGAGCGGATTACGAGCGGTAAAATGCCCACTTAACATATTTAAACTAATACAAAACTACCTCACAGATAGAACAGTAACACACCAAATGGGCAACACACGCACCACACGAACTACACAAAAGGGATGTATCCAGGGGTCGGCTTGCGGTCCGATACTCTGGAACATTATCCTTAACTCACTACTCAACACTCCACTCCCACCAGGGTGCAACATTCAAGCCTTCGCCGACGACGTTCTACTAGTAATAACAGATACAGACACCAATACACTCGAGCATAAGACGAATATCACATTAAACGCAATAAAAGAATGGGGCGACGGAGTTAAACTTCAGTTCGGCCCCGAAAAAACCCAAATGATCGCCTTTTCCAAACAGGCACAAAAGTGCAAAATAACCTTTAATCACACTCCACTACAGTTCACTCATAAAATCAAATATCTAGGTATCATTTTGGACAATAAACTTAATTTCAAACATCATATCATATATATAACCGCCAAAGCAACACATATTTTTAACAAACTAACAATATTTACTCGACCCACTTGGGGACCACACCCAGAAAACATCAGGCTCATTTATAAAATGGTCATAGAACCAATAATTACATACGGCGCATCTATTTGGGGCCACGCGGCCAACAAAAGATATAACAAAAAATTGCTAAGTAAGACACAAAGGGGGTTCGCTCTGCGAACTACCAGAGCTTTTAAAAACGTCTCCACCAATGCTGCCGTCGCTCTCGCGGGGTTCGTTCCCTTAGATCTTAAGGTCCTCGAGTCCTGCGAGACCGAGGGGGCTCGTATCAAAGGCGTAAGCAAATACATACCGGATGACATCCCAGTTGAACGACCAACACTATTCACCGAACTCCTACACCCCGCTTCCAGACCGCTTATCAAATACAGAACACACAAAAACAACCTCGACAAACACACGGCAAACAACACCATTAACATATACACAGACGGGAGCAAGCAAGAGGCGGGGCAAACAGGAGCCGCTTACGTTGCTTACTCCCCAAACAACACGCAAATCATACACAAATGGAAGCGGAAGCTACACCCAACGTGTACGGTGTTCCAAGCCGAACTGGTTGCTATAAAGGGAGCCAGCGACTGGGCCATCGCACATTCACTTAAACAACACAACAAAAACATACACTCGTACACAATCAATTCCGATTCTATGGCCGCGCTACAAGCGATCGGCCAAACAAACAACACACACAACATAATCACAAGCATACACAAAAATATTGCCAACAACTCACACATCAACATTAAGTTCAACTGGGTAAAAGGTCACGCCGGTATAGCTGGCAACGAGGCGGCCGATGAGGCGGCCAAATCAGCCGCAAACTCCCATTCGAAATACTTTTACACACAATGCCCGATGGCATATATCAAACAGCGGGCCAAACAAGATACCGCCAGACTGTGGGACAAACGGTTTACCGACGAACCCACAGCTAAACACACTAAACACCTTTTACAAAACATCAACAATATCAACACATTTATTAAACTATATCCCACTACATTTCAAATCACACAGCTACTCACTGGGCATTCCTTCGCCAAAGATCACCTAAAACGCTTCCACATCACAGACAACGACACATGCCCTTGCGACACAAACACTACACAGACACTCCAACACTTAATAGAGGAATGCCCACGCTTTGAACGCCTTAGATACAGTCACTTACAGAAAAATAGAAAATCCCACAATCCCTACTCCCTAATCGACAACAAACCCCAAACCATAGAATCCCTTCTAAGCATGGTCACTAAGATTATAGATGCCATCAAAGATTACAATAACCCACAAATAACAGGCTCGTAATCCACCCCAACTCAATCGTTATTTTGTTATTTTTACCATTGCCATATCATAAACCTTTAATTTACATGTAAAATATTCTTAAAGTATTGTTATTACAGAGTATAATGCTCATAATATTATGCGAACTTAAACCTATACAACAATTGTTAATTTTAAAACAACCTTACACTAAGTTAATCATAAGACCTTTATATTTAATTTTACTTTATATTTTACTTTAGCACTGTATTCATCCATCATAATATATTTAATACCAATCTAACAACAAAGAAATAGTTTGTAATTTGTTACCATTACCATATTATAAGCCTTTACTTGAAATGTACAATATTCTCCTCTTGCATACAGTAAAGCATTGTTGTTATTACAAAGTATAATGTTCATAATATATGGAATTAAACTTATATAATAATTGTCAATTTAAAAACAACCTTACATTAATACGTTAACCATAAGACCCTTATATTCAGATTTTAGTTTATATTTCATTTTATCACTGTATTCATCCATCATAATATAATGTAACATAAATGTAACAACAAAGAAATGTATTAGCTCATAATACCCTAACACCTAAGATTTTTGTAATTAGCTTAGTAACTTTAACGTAACTTAACCAAAATTGTAAACAAATTGACTTATAAAAGTTACTTTTATATTTTTTACCATAATTACCCTTCTAAAATATTAATAAAACTTTGTATAATTAGTTATAAGAAATTAGTTTATAAGACGCGGACTCTAATCGGGTGGTTGAGGGAAGGAAATTGTATCAAATAGCAAAAACAACCCTCAACCACCCTACCCATGTCCAAACCAAATAATTAATAATTTTAAAATAATTTTCTAAATAAAACACTTGTACTGAATAACTTACTTATAGCTTAGCTTCCTCGGCCCCGGGGCGTAAGTCGCCGGGGAGGTAGGCCCACTAGCAATAAAAAAAAATAAAAAAAAAAAAAAAAAAAAAAAAAAAAAAAACCTAACCTAACCTAACCTAACCTAACCTAACCTAACCTAACCAGTCCGCGTCCAAACGCCACCCGAAACGGTCGAACTCACGTCTCTCCGCGCCTCAAAAAAGTTTGCAAAAATAATAACAGTGGTTTTTCTTAAGTGTTGAATAAAGTGTTACATATCAATAGATGCGCGCTTCTGCGATCTATCCAATAGTGGTAAATTCAGTTTTAAAAGTTTTAGTTTTACATTTAATTTTCACAAAAAACAGTAAATTTTTCGGTTTTTTGACTTTTAAAAATAGTTTCAGTTATTAAAAAATGGTTTTTGTGGTGTAGTTGAATAAAGTGCATTAAGACGGACATTTCGACCCAAATTTGGTCGATAAGGGTCCATAACTGAGGATTTCACGGACAAAACCGCAGAAAAAGGTTAATAACTTTTTATTTAGATCTGTAACAGTGACTTATTATAGCTTAAAACGATAGTCCTAATTGAGGGCTATCGCCTGATACCTAGTTTATAATTTTGGACCTAAGGAATAATTTTCTAGAGGCAAAAAACACCAAAAATAAGGATTTTCCCCACCAGCAAGCGGCCCCACAACACACAATTAATTTAATATGTCTATAAGATGCGCTAGACGGAAAGGTATCTTTTGACATATCTCACGACAAAATCGGACCAGAAATATCCTCTCGGACCACGGGAAAACCGTTTTTTGGAGTTAACCACCCCCAAACATCAGAACACCAAATCCAAATTACGATAAGGACAAAGTACAGAAAATAACCTACCGACTAACACCAATATCATCAATATTCGCCCAGTAATTCAGGAACCACGACCAGGAATAGCTTGGAATCCAGGGTTTCCAGGGGATCCACACCTCCGAAAAATCGGAATCTACCACCATCTTATAGCCCGCACAAGATTCCATCGGATTAGTTCCAAACCGCACATCACACTTTTTCACCTGCCCAACTGGACACCAAGTCATCAGGCGACCAGCTGGAACAGCTCCTGCTCCAACACCAACAACTTGTCCTCTCCGGGGGCAGCCAGAAAACACCTATCACCACTACATTACGAGCAACAGCTGGCGAGCAATCCTGGTCCTTAACACAAGGTAGGGTGGATTACCAGCCCCATAATTATAAATTTTTAACATTTTCAAATTTTTATCTTAAACCCGTCGAGCTTGGGCTTATTTAAACCGGCTCGGCGAGTTCTATTTGATAGTGTACATTGTTCCTCTCAAAAACCCCCCTCCACCCCACAATACAGGTTTTTACCCCCCACCCTGACAAAATCTTCCCCCCCACCCCCACCCCCTCGAGTTGGGTATCAAACGACTCAGCTCGAAGAGGTGAATACACCTGTCCACATTTCAGCCCCCCCTCACCCCCCCTCACCCTCCACCAGCAAAATGTTACCCCGAACTCCACCCAAACCAACAAACAAAGCCTCTACTCCCTCTACGTCCTCAACTCCAGCAAGACGGACCTTGGTAGAGATGTTGAGCCCAGCCTTCACTCGCGATAAATGCCCATCCGAGTCGGCTCACATGGAGATGGCCAAAGAATATAGGCAGACAGGCTTACAAGCTCTCGCTGACTCCCGCAACTTAAAAAGGGAACTAAAAACTGCAATCACAGAGGCAATCGAAGGCCTCTTCGGAGTAGTCAGCCTCATTGACCCCTCACCTACCACCCGCCCCAACCCTCCCGCCCCCGCACCGCACATACCACAGGCAACCAAAGCCACGATTACACCTCCAACGAGTACACCGCCAACCGATACACAAATACACACCACACAACTAATACAAAAACTCGAGGCTCACTCTCGACTACTCGATGAATCGAATAAGGCCTTGCAGGAACACACCAGGGTTCTAAAGGAATCCCCTAAACCCGCGCCGTCGGAGATACAACCAGTGTCGGCGGACCCGCGTAATATTCATCAATCCTACGCTAAGGCCGCCGCCACCCCCAAACCCCCTGCAGGGCCTTCCATCATCGTGTCTGGAGAGGGTCTCGACACAGCAGAACAGATACTCACACAAATTAGTAGAACAGTCAATTTCAGAGAGGGCGGATACGCCCCCTTAAAGGTCACCCCGCTATCTAAACACAAGATAAAACTCGTTTTCGAAAGAGAAGAGCATAAACTACACACGCTCACACGACTACAAAAAAACACAAAAATAAACACCCAAGAGGAAAAGCGCATAGACCCAATGATTATACTAAAAGGCATAAAGAAAACAATACCTGAATTCGAACTCATTAAAACAATAAAAGACCAGAACACCACACTAGCTAAGCACACATTCACTGTAAAATTCATTGCTAATAACAGAAACACTACACTGTACAACGCGGTTCTAAACACAACACCCTCTGCCTGGAAGGCGTTCGCCGACCTAGGCAGAGTTAACATAGGGATGCAGCGGGTCCACAGCGACAACTTCTCACCATTTAGGCAGTGTCAAAACTGCCTAAATTTCGGACACACAAAGAGCCGCTGCCCCAATACCACACCCACATGCGCCAAATGCTCCGCTCACCACCCTACTGCGGAGTGCAAGGCCGAAGTACACAACTGCACCAACTGCGCCGAACACAACAAACAATTTAACACCAACACTGGCACCCTACACCGCGCCGACTCAGACAAGTGCCCCAAAGTTACAGCCATGCGGGCCCGCGTTGAGGCAAAAATTAACTACATTTAAAACATGCACAAAACACTAATTTCATATTAAACAACACAATTACACATTGAATTAAACACTCACATTAACAGCGACCTCAACGCGCAGCACTTGCACTGGGGCATTTGTCTGTCTACACAAAACCTCTTACAAACTAAAAACTACTAAATTCACGACGACCTTTACACGCTGCACCTCTTATGGGGCACTTATCTACACAAAACACGAAAACATTCACAATCCTTACCCCTTATTAAACAACACAACCCTTCTCAAACCTCGTGTGCTCTATCAAAGCCTTCAAAATGTTTATATCTTATATTTTACACTCACATTTAACAATTTATCGGCAAGTAATCCACCCTCACCCGTACAAAAATGTATATAGTCATTTCTCTCCATCTATAACCTTTTAAACTTTTTACAATTATTATACTAACTACTTAAATATTTAACTTAGATTTTTTTTACGATTGTTGTTTTATTTAAATCATACTTTACTGTGCTAATACCATCTGTACTAAACATAAATTATAATATTAATTCCATTTTTATTTTTATTATAAGTTTAATCCCATTTCACTGGGTAATTTTATTTTAATATAACTCTAAGCAAATGTAAAACTTCCCTATGTTCACTTGTTTAAATTTGGCTCTATATCAAATGGTTTAATTCCATTCTGTTGTGTATTTTTATTTTTACTGCAATTTTGATTTTTCCTTATGTAATGTTTAATGTTGGTGTTAAGAAGTGGACTTAAATTGGACGGCTGAGGGAAGGTTATTGTATCTAATAGCAGAACCGACCCTCAACAACCTACCCGTGTCCAACTCCAAACACCAACATAGTCATTTACAGGCACATTATTAAAGCCTATCTGTTTAAACTTAATTTTATAACAACTGTTTTATTCCATTCCACTGTGTATTTTTACATTTTTATTTTTCTTTAACTCCAAATTTTGTTTGTGTTATGTTTAATGTTGGTGTTAGGAAGCGGACTTAAATTGGGCGGCTGAGGGAAGGTTATTGTATCTAATAGCAGAACCGACCCTCAACAACCTACCCGTGTCCAACTCCAAACACCAGCACAGTCATTTACAGGCACATTATTAAAGCCTATCTGTTTAAACTCAATTTTATAACAACTGTTTTATTCCATTCCATTGTGTATTTTTACATTTTTATTTTACTTTAACTCCAAATTTTGTTTGTGTTATGTTTAATGTTGGTGTTAGGAAGCGGACTTAAATTGGGCGGCTGAGGGAAGGTTATTGTATCTAATAGCAGAACCGACCCTCAACAACCTACCCGTGTCCAACTCCAAACACCATCATGGTCATTTACAGGCACATTATTAAAGCCTATCTGTTTAAACTTAATCTTATAACAACTGTTTTATTCCATTCCATTGTGTATTTTTACATTTTTATTTTTTACTTTAATTCTAAATTTTGCCTGTGTTATGTTTAGTGTTGGTGTTAGGAAGCGGACTTAAATTGGGCGGCTGAGGGAAGGTTATTGTATCTAATAGCAGAACCGACCCTCAACAACCTACCCGTGTCCAACTCCAAACACCAGCACAGTCATTTACAGGCTCATTATTAAAGCCTATCTGTTTAAACTTAATTCTATAACAACTGTCTTATTCATTCCAGTGTGTATTTTTACATTTTTATTTTACTTTAGTTCTAAATTTTGTTTGTGTTATGTTTAATGTAGGTATTAGGAAGCGGACTTAAATTGGGCGGCTGAGGGAAGGTTATTGTATCTAATAGCAGAACCGACCCTCAACAACCTACCCGCGTTTAATTCCTAATACCTATATAATAATAAACATAACTGTTACTTTAATAATTATATAACCACTTCTATCTACTACTTTGTTGTTAAAAATTTTATTGTATCAACCTACTTATTTAAGCACAAAATAACCTGTTAATATTTCACTTTCACTTTTTTTTTTATATAATTACTAGTTTTAAGACGTGGACTCTGCTCAGATGGTTGAGGGAAAAGAATTGTATCAAATAGCAAAACCAACCCTCAACCACCTAATCCACAACCACTGTATATATTTGTTTTACTTTAATAAAGACTTCAAGCAGTATTTAGCTTAGCTTCCTCGGCCCCGGGGCGTTAGTCGCCGGGGATGGTAGGCCTACTAACAATTAAAAGGAAAAAAAAAAAAAAAAAAAAAAAAAAAAAAAAACCTAACCTAACCTAACCTAACCTAACCTAACCTAACCTAACCTAACCTAACCTAACCTAACCTAACCTAACCTAACCTAACCTAACCTAACCTAACCTAACCTAACCTAACCTAACCTAACCTAACCTAACCTAACCTAACCTAACCTAACCTAACCTAACCTAACCTAACCTAACCTAACCTAACCTAACCTAACCTAACCTAACCTAACCTAACCTAACCTAACCTAACCTAACCTAACCTAACCTAACCTAACCTAACCTAACCTAACCTAACCTAACCTAACCTAACCTAACCAGTCCGCGTCCAAACGCCACCCGAAACAGTCAAAATCCACGTCGCTCCGCGCCTTAAAAAGTTTAAAAAAATCAAAAAAGTGGTATTTCGTGTGATATTAGTGAAGTGTTACATATCGTTAGATGCGCGCTATTGCGATCTATCTTTTAGTGTAAAATTCAGTTTTTTAAGTTTACGTTTTCTATTTTATTTTTTCAAAAAACTTTAAAATTTTCCGTTTTTTCCATTTTAAAAATAGTGTTTATAACTTTAAAAATCAAAAAATAGTGCTGTGTTGTAGAGCTAATTAAGCTCTACATTTCGACATAAAATTTGAGGTTAAGGACTCAAAATTGAAGATAATCTGGAGCAAAAACACTAAAAAGGTGAATAACTTTTAATTTGGATCGACAACCACATGTTTTTATAGCTTCAATAGATTGTACTCCGTAAGGGCTTTCGTTTAATACCCAATTTTAAATTTTTGGAATAAGGGCTGATTTATTAGAGACCAAACCAGGGGTTTTATCGCCCAGCCTGCAGCCCCTAAAGATAGGAACCATTTTTTACATTCAATAGAAGCGCTAGACGGAAAGGTATCTTTTGACACATCACTCGACAAAATCGGACCAGAAATATCCTCTCGGACCAAGGGAAAACCGTTTTTTGGGTTTAACCACCCCCAAACATTAGAACACCAAATCAAAATTACGATAAGGACAAAGTACAGGAAATAACCTACAGACTGACACCAATATCAACAATATTCGCCCAGTAGTTCAGGAATTTCGACCAGGAATAGGTTGGAATCCAGGGTTTCCAGGGGATCCACACCTCCGAAAAATCGGAATCTACCACCATCTTATAGCCCGCACAAGATAGCATCGGACCAGCACCAAACCGCACATCACACTTTTTCACCTGCCCAACTGGACACCAGATTGTCTGGTGACCAGCTGGAACAGCTCCAGTACCAAAACCACTGGATTGTCCTCACCGAGGGCAAGTCGAAAACTACAAGCACCTCTGCCCTACGAGCAACAGCCGCTGAGCAATCCTGCTCCCAAATATAAGGTAGGGTGGATTACCAGCCCCATATTTAAAAATTTTAATATTTTCAAATTTTCATCCTAAACCCGTCGAGCTTGGGCTCATTTAAACCGGCTCGGCGAGTTCTATTTGATAGCGTATACGGTTCCTTTCGCAAACCCCCCTCCACCCCACAATATAGGTTTTCCCCCCCCCACCGCGCCAAAATCTTCCCCCCTACCCCCACCCCCTCGAGTTGGGTATCAAACGACTCAGCTCGAAGAGGTGAGTACACCTGTCCACATTTCAGCCCCCCCTCACCCCCCTTCGCAGACATGTTACCCAGAACCCCTCCCAAAACATCCAAATCTGACATTCCGTCACCTTACATGACCACAGCAGCCGCCAGGCGGTCCCTAGTGGACACTCTGAGCCCGTCTTTCACCCGCACAACTCCCCCTGCGGAGTCTACATACATAGAGATGGCGAGAGACTATAGAAAGAAAGGCTTGGACGCAGTATTAGCCTCCCGCAACCTAAAGGGTGATCTCAAAACCTCGATCACAGAGGCAATAAACGGCCTCTTTGGAGTCATCGCCATGCTCGACCCCTCCACCCCCTCCCCTCCCAAACCCCTCACGACACAGGCCACCAATACAACAGTTACACCAACTAAAGACACCACACAACAACAACTATTAGACAAACTCGAGGCCCACTCTCGGTTACTCGATGAATCGAATAAGGCCTTGCAGGAACACACCAGGGTTATTAAGGCATCCCCTAAACCCGCGCCGCCGGAGATACAACCAGTGTCGGCGGACCCGCATAAGACTCATCAATCCTACGCTAAGGCCGCCGCCACGCCCAAACCCCCTGCAGGGCCTTCCATCATCGTGTCCGGAGAGGGTCTCAACACAGCAGAACAGTTACTTACACAAATTAGCAAAACAGTTAACTTCCGACAGGGCGGATACGCCCCTTTAAAGGTAACTCCGCTCTCCAAACACAAAATCAAACTCGTCTTTGAAAAAGACGAGCATAAAAAGCACACTGTTACACAATTACAAAACAACGCAAACATCAAAACACAGGAGGAAAAACGGATTGATCCGATGATAATACTTAAAGGTATAAGGAAAACAATACCCGAATTTGAACTCATTAAAACAATAAAAGACCAAAACATCACACTAACTAAGCACACATTCACTATAAAATTCATTGCCAACAACAGAAACACTACACTGTACAACGTGGTTCTAAACACAACACCCTCTGCCTGGAATGCGTTCGCCGATCTAGGCAGAGTCAACATAGGGATGCAGCGGGTCCACAGTGACAACTTCTCCCCATTTAGGCAGTGTCAAAACTGCCTAAATTTCGGACACACAAAGAGCCGCTGCCCCAACACCACACCCACATGCGCCAAGTGCTCCGCTCACCATCCGACAGCGGAGTGCAAGGCCGAAGTACACAACTGCACCAATTGCGCCGAACACAACAAACAATTCAACACTAACACCGGCACTCTACACCGCGCCGACTCCGACAAATGCCCCAAAGTTACAGCCATGCGTGCCCGCGTCGAGGCAAAAATTAACTACATCTAAAACATACACAAAACACTAATTTCACATTAAACAACACAATTACACTCTGAATCAAACACTAACATTAACAGCGACCTCAACGCGCAGCACTTTCACTGGGGCATTTGTCTACCTATACAAAACCTCCTTTAAAATCGAAAACGACAAAATTCACAACGACCTTTACACGCTGCACCTCCTCTAGGTTACCTACACTAAAACACGAAAACAACCACAATCCCTACCCCTTATTAAACAACACAACCCTTCCCAAACCTCGTGTGCTCTATCAAAGCTAACAAAGATATTTTATATCTTATACTCACACTTAATAATTAATCTGCAAGTAATCCACCCTCACCCGTACAAAATGTATAAAGTTACTTCTATTCATATATTACCTTTTACTCTTTTACAATTATAATACCCAACATTTAATATTTAACTTAACTTCGATTCAATTACTAACTACCACTAACTGATGTTAGACCTTAATCACAAATTTATTCCCACTATTTTTCATTAAATAGGAAATTCTAATCCCACTTTACTGTGTAAATATCATCTGTACTAAACATAATTAATTATATTGATCCCATTTCTATATATCTTTTTTTATATATTATAAGTTTAATACCATTTCATTGTGTATTCTTGTTTAACTATAATTTTAACTCTACTTCACTTCATTTATACAAACACAATTCACTATAGATTATCCCTGTTTTAGTTTAACCTTGTATCAACTGTATGTGTAAATGTAAAACTTTCTATGTTTAATATTGTAAATTTTTTCTTTGTAACATTATATTGTGTTGGTGTTAAGAAGCGGGCTTAAACCGGACGGCTGAGGGTCGGTTATTGTATCTAATAGCAGAGCCGACCCTCAACAACCTACCCGTGTCCAACTCCAAACACCAACATAGTCATTTACAGGCACATTATTAAAGCCTATCTGTTTAAACTTAATTTTATAACAACTGTTTTATTCCATTCCACTGTATATTTTTACATTTTTATTTTTCTTTAACTCCAAATTTTGTTTGTGTTATGTTTAATGTTGGTGTTAGGAAGCGGACTTAAATTGGGCGGCTGAGGGAAGGTTATTGTATCTAATAGCAGAACCGACCCTCAACAACCTACCCGTGTCCAACCCCAAACACCATCATGGTCATTTACAGGCACATTATTAAAGCCTATCTGTTTAAACTTAATCTTATAACAACTGTTTTATTCCATTCCATTGTGTATTTTTACATTTTTATTTTTTACTTTAATTCTAAATTTTGTCTGTGTTATGTTTAATATTGGTGTTAGGAAGCGGACTTAAATTGGGCGACTGAGGGAAGGTTATTGTATCTAATAGCAGAACCGACCCTCAACAACCTACCCGTGTCCAACTCCTAAACACCAGTACAGTCATTTACAGGCTCATTATTAAAGCCTATCTGTTTAAACTTAATTTTATAACAACTGTTTTATTCCATTCCATTGTGTATTTTTACATTTTTATTTTTTACTTTAATTCTAAATTTTGTCTGTGTTATGTTTAATATTGGTGTTAGGAAGCGGACTTAAATTGGGCGACTGAGGGAAGGTTATTGTATCTAATAGCAGAACCGACCCTCAACAACCTACCCGTGTCCAACTCCTAAACACCAGTACAGTCATTTACAGGCTCATAATTAAAGCCTATCTGTTTAAACTTAATTTTATAACAACTGTCTTATTCATTCCAGTGTGTATTTTTACATTTTTATTTTACTTTAGTTCTAAATTTTGTTTGTGTTATGTTTAATGTAGGTATTAGGAAGCGGACTTAAATTGGGCGGCTGAGGGAAGGTTATTGTATCTAATAGCAGAACCGACCCTCAACAACCTACCCGCGTTTAATTCCTAATACCTATATAATAATAAACATAACTGTTACTTTAATAATTATATAACCACTTTTATCTACTACTTTGTTGTTAAAAATTTTATTGTATCAACCTACTTATTTAAGCACAAAATAACCTGTTAATATTTCACTTTCACTTTTTTTATATAATTACTAGTTTTAAGACGTGGACTCTGTTCAGGTGGTTGAGGGAAAAGAATTGTATCAAATAGCAAAACCAACCCTCAACCACCTAATCCACAACCACTGTATATATTTGTTTTACTTTAATAAAGACTTCAAGCAGTATTTAGCTTAGCTTCCTCGGCCCCGGGGCGTTAGTCGCCGGGGATGGTAGGCCTACTAACAATTAAAAGGAAAAAAAAAAAAAAAAAAAAAAAAAAAAAAAAAAACCTAACCTAACCTAACCTAACCTAACCTAACCTAACCTAACCTAACCTAACCTAACCTAACCTAACCTAACCTAACCTAACCTAACCTTTTTTTTTTTTTATGAAGGAGGTTAAAATGCACAATTGCAGGCCCGCGGGCGTATGCAGTCGCTACCGCGGGGACTGTGGGGATGGTTATCTCTTATCCCTCTGCTAACCAGAGGGGAGAAACCCGACCCACTAAAAATTCCTCCTAGGCCCTCCATATCACCTGCAGTGCCAGACACATCCATTCTGAATGAATGACATCTGGCACCGCATTGAATTCCCCGGGGGTCGCACAAGGCATTCAACCCAGGAACCTAACCTAACCTAACCTAACCTAACCTAACCTAACCTAACCTAACCTAACCTAACCTAACCTAACCTAACCTAACCTAACCTAACCTAACCTAACCTAACCTAACCTAACCTAACCTAACCTAACCTAACCTAACCTAACCTAACCTAACCCAGTCGCGCTCCCCCCGCCGAAGAGTAAACACTCAAAACGTATCGCTCCGCGCTTTAAAAATCTTAAAAATAGTTTTTTTCGAGTGTTCTAAAAAGTGTTATACATATTCGTAATCAGCTTAAAAACGTGATTCGGGAAAAGGCAACCATCTTATCACAAACAGAAGAGAGTAGGAAAATAGTAAACAAAGTATATAGATCCCGTATAACGGAGGCAGCGGCGTTACAACAAAGTGCGCTCGCACAACTTAACGCTGCGAGGAATCTAAAGGGTGATATAAAAACCGCAGTATCGGTCGCGGTTAAAAGGTTGTATGAGTTGGTGCGAGACGGAGAGCTCCACGGGAAAGATAGGAAAGATGAAATCACGAATGAAGCGAAACCTGACAAAACAGACAAGCTAGAGGAAAAAATCAGAAGGATGGAGGAACTGATGGAAAACAACTCGAGAAGGCAGGAAAGCTTTGAGAAAACGGTCACAGAAAGTGAAGACAGAATAATGGCAAAGCTGGGGGAAATCCGCAGCTATGCAGAAGTAGCAGCAGTTGCGAGGACCGAGCCGAGGAATGACTGTGCCAGAACCGCGATCAATGACCGACCGGACCGGACCGGACTGTATTCTCTTATTGTCGAGCCCGGAGAGGAGACCGAGGCGGCAGAGGACACAGTCCAGAAAATTAGGTGCTCTCTTAAGGCAAAAGACCACGGATACAAAATTGAAAAGCTCCAAAAGATAAAGGGAGGGAAAGTGGTCATCGGTTGCGGTACTGAAGAAGAACGGAAAAGGGTCAGGGAAAGGATAACGCATGAAGATAATGGTCTTACGGTAAAGGAACTCAACAACAAAAATCCTCTGGTGAGATTTAAAGACTTATTAAAGTATAACACCATTGATGACATCAAGAAAGCCCTCCAAACCCAAAATAAGACAACGACCGGAAACCTAACCGGGGAGGACTGGGTGATGACGGAAAAGCACCGCCAAAACGCTAGAAATACGCACGAGTGCCACGTCATCGTGCAGGTCTCCCCGGGGATGTGGAAAGCGCTGACCCGGGCGGAGAAGGTACACATTGACCTCCAGAGGGTTTGGGTAGAGGATCGGTCCCCCCTTGTACAGTGCTCTAAATGTCTCGGATACGGTCACACGAGGAAGCACTGCCAAACTGAAAAACTAACCTGCTCCCAATGCACAGGGGAGCACCTGAGGGCTGACTGCCCAAATAAAGAAAAGACACCTGAATGCGCAAATTGCAGAAGAGAAGGAATTAACAACGCAGACCACAGTGCGTTTAGCCCTGAATGCCCAGTGCGTAGGAAGTGGGATGTGCTGGCTAGAAGGTCAGTACAATACTGCTAAAGTTCTCCCAAGCAAAATCAAAGTAATGCAAGCGAATGTACAAAGATCAGCAGTTGTCACGGAAGAGCTAATCTTCGAGGCCAAGAAACAGGGCATCTCCATCTTGCTTGTACAAGAACCTTACATCGGAGCGGTTCGAAGTATGAAGAACTACACGGGTACTAGAGTATATCAACATACTGGATCTGGCAATCATATCAAAGCGGCGATTGTCATACTAGACAACAACATACATATCACACAACACCCCGAGATATCCAGCCCGAATATGATTGCCATATCTATAGACACAGAAAAAGGAAAGCTTAATCTAGTCTCGATATACTTCGAACCGTATCCGAACCCCCTAAGTCCGCACCTCCAGACATTAAAACAAGCCATCGAAAAATTAGGTCGAAGAACGATAGTAGGAGGTGACATAAACGCGAGGAACGTCTGGTGGGGGGACAGAATAACGAATGAGAGGGGGGAAGAAGCAGAAACGACTTTCCACAGCGCCGGACTAGAAATATTAAACCAGGGCGGGACGCCAACATTTAACACTAATAGAGGAAATACATTATACACTAGCTGCGTCGACGTCACTGTAGCCACACCTGACCTCCTCGGTCTCATTGTAAACTGGAGGGTGGACCAGAGTGTGACCAGTTCAGATCATAATGCCATCCAGTTTGAGATCACCTCACAGATCAAAATGGATGATGGACACGCGAGATCTACTAGAGTATACAATGTTCGGAAAGCAAATTGGACCCACTTTCGTGCGAAATTCAAACAGTTGCTTTCTGAACACCAACTCACATCACATAACATTAACACCCTAAACTCCACTACACTTCTAGAAAACACTATAGTACAATACACACAGTTAATCACAGACACTTGCGACACACACATTCCAAAAATTAAAGTACAGAGGAAACACACAACCCCCCCCTGGTGGACAGAAGAGCTAGTTCAAATGAAGAAAAGCGTCCTAAAAATGAGGAGGAAAATCAGATACTGCTCTGCTATCCGCCGACCTACTGTTATAGAGCGATACAGCAAGGCGAAGCAGGAATACCTGGAAGCAGTAAATAAGAATAAACTGGAAAGTTGGAAGAGCTTCTGCGAAAAGCAAGATGGAGAAAGCCTGTGGGATGGCATCTACAGGGTAATCAGGAAAACGAACGTAAAACAAATTGATCAACAACTTGTTAAGGACGGTGTGACACTCTCCTACCAGGACTCGGCGCAGTACCTGGCGGAAACCTTTTTCCCGGAAGATACGAGCGCACGAGAGACTCTCTGGCACACAGAAATGCGGATAAAAGCCGCAAGAATAGAAGAATCGAGTCATGATAACAACCATGACCCGCCTTTTACGCCCAAAGAACTAGCGGAGTGTGCCAAGAGTTTTAACCCCAAAAAGGCCCCTGGAGGTGATGGATTAACGTCGGACATCTGCGGCGAAGCAATTTTTGCGGACCCAGACGTTTTCCTGGCACTGGCGAATAGATGTCTCGACCTGGGATACTTCCCCAGTATCTGGAAAAAGGCCACAGTAATTGTCCTCAAAAAACCAGGAAAAGATGACTATAATCAACCTAAATCATACCGACCAATCGGACTTTTACCAGTACTGGGCAAAATAATAGAAAAAATGATGGTAAAAAGACTCAACTGGCACCTGATACCCCGTCTCTCCCTCAAGCAATATGGATTCATGCCACAGCGTGGTACCGAGGACGCCCTCTATACCCTTATGAGAAAAATCAAGTTAGGCCTAAGTAATAAAAAATTAATAACACTAATATCACTGGACATAGAGGGTGCCTTTGATAACGCCTGGTGGCCGGCCATTTGTGTGCGACTTACTGAAGAGCGTTGTCCACCAAACCTGGCACTACTAGTACGCAACTATCTCGGCGACAGGGAGGTCCGCGTCGTCTACGGAGGAGCCGTAGCGGCCAGACCAACAAACAAAGGCTGCGTACAAGGATCCATCAGCGGACCCACCCTGTGGAACCTGCTGTTGGACCCACTGCTACAAACATTAGAGAGAGCCGGAGTGTATGCGCAGGCCTTCGCGGATGACGTGGTCCTCCTGTTCGAGTCCAACACGGCGCTAGAAACAGAAAAATTAGCAAACGACGCACTCACGCAGATTTGCGAGTGGGGACACAAAAACAAATTAAGATTCGCCCCCGCAAAAACCAAGGCGATGCTCATGACAAATAAACTTAAATATGACACACCACGACTCAACATGGACGGCACACCAATACATATGTCGAACAGCGTGAAGATATTGGGCTTGACAATAGACCATAAGATCACCTTTAGCGATCATATTAACGCAGCTTGCAATAAAGCCATCGGCCTCTACAAACAGGTATCCAAGGCAGCCAGGGTGAGCTGGGGACTCAGTCCGGAAATTATTAAAATAATATATACGGCTGTAGTCGAGCCCATTGTCCTCTACGCGGCTAATGCATGGGCAGACGCGGCAAATAAGGCATACATTATTAAAAAACTAGATACGGTACAGAGAAGCTTTGCCATCAAAATATGTAGGGCATACAGAACAACTCCACTCAGCTCCCTCAGACTGCTGTCAGGTTTGCTCCCCCTAGACCTAAGAGCACACGAAAACAAAACCTTATATGAAATTAAAAAGGGATACACGGCCTGCGAGCACCTGAAAGGAGCCGAGGTGGAAATAAAAACACCTTTCTGCAAAACTTCCCATCCGGCAACGGCAGCATTGGAATATGTTATCCTGTCCAATGAAGAACTTACAATAAACGGTAGTAGTCTACAAATATATACGGATGGTAGCAAGACGGAAGAAGGGGTGGGTGCTGCCATCTCCCTTTGGAAAGGAGACATTGAAATAAAGAGCCAAAAGCTGCATCTGGCACATTTTTGCACTGTGTACCAAGCAGAGCTGATGGCGTTAAAAAGAGCGGCGCAACTAGCGGTGCAGCGGAAGGAAACTGAGGTCCTCATTTACAGTGACTCAAGGTCTGCGTTGGATGCGGTTGTGGGGGGACGCTCTTTCGATCCCCTTGTCACCGAGATTCGCGAACTTCTTATCCAACACTCAGAAAAGAACATAAAACTTTTCTGGGTTAAAGCACACGCGGGGAGGAGGGGGAACGAAAGAGCGGACCAGTTAGCCAAAGAAGCCACAGGCGCAAAGCAGAAACCGGTCTACGACCGCTGCCCTATATCATATGTTAAAAAGTTAATACGCGAAAACACGGTGCAAAAATGGATCACGAAACAGTCCAATGAAACAACCGGGGCGACAACTAGGATGTTCTTGCCCGACCCGGAGACCGCGTACAGAATTGTAAGATCCAAAGGATTTAATCCTATAATGACTCAAATATTAACAGGGCATGGAGCCTTCGCGGAATACCTCCACCGTTTTAAAATAAAACCAAGTCCCGCATGTGAATGCGACGAAAACGCGTTACAAACGGTGGAGCATCTCCTAACAGAGTGCCCCATATTCACCATACAAAGACACAATCTGGAGCAGACCGCGGGAATGCGGATAGCGCGTAATGTGCTGCCCGACATCCTTGCGGGGCACAGATTGGCCTTGGAAAACTTTTGTGAGCGGATTCTGGATCGGACGAGACGATTTAATGGCGCCCAAACTATTGACAAACAAAATAATAGTAAGGATACAACAAAAATCTAAAAACACTGTACTCAAAATATGTAATTAATACTTAATAAGTATAATATTAATAATTAATATATAATAAGTAATTAAACAGAAGTATTATCAAAAGTAAACTCTGAAATAAACGTAAAATTATAATGTGCACAAACTATTAACATATACATAAATTAAAAATAAAAACATGAATATAAGCGTTAGAAAAAGTAAGAATTAAAATAAAGTAAACCAACAAACGCAAAGCTCTAAGTAATTAATGTATAAAATCACTAACGAATAGCTTCATGTGAAGTAAATCAAAAACGCAATATAAGAGAATTAAAAACTAATAAATAAAATAAAGTAAACTAACAAGTATAAATGTTAAGAAAAAATAATGTTCAAACTAACATGTAAGAGACAAAATGTAAAATAAAAAACATGTTAAAACAACTATTATGTAAACCATAGATTGAATGTAAATCTATGAGTAAGCGAACTAGAATCTTAAGAATTAAAATAAAGTAGACTAAGAAGTAAATGTTGAGTAAAATTATATATAAGAGTAATACGTAAGAAACAAAATGTAAAATAACATGTTAGAATAATTAATATGTAACCCATAGAACGAATATAAATCTATGAAAAAAGCAATTAGAAACTTAAGAATTAAAATAATGTAAACCAGCAACTATAATATGTTAAATAAAATAATGTATAAAACTAATATGTAAGAACCAAAATGAAAAATGTAAAACATGTTAAAATAACTAATATGTAAGCCTTAAAATGAATGTAAATCTATCAACAAGTGTATTGGAAATTTAATAATTAAAATAGAATAAGCTAAGAAGTATAAATGTTGAGTAAGAACAATGTACAAGACTAATATGCAATAAACAATATGTAAAATGAAAAACATGTTAGACTAATTAATATGTAACCATTGAACGATTGTAAATCTATGAATAAGTGAATTAGAAATTTAAGAATTAAAATAAAGTAAACTAAGCAAAATAAATGTTAAGTAAACATAATGTATAAGACAACCATGTAAGAAACAGAATGTAAAATGAATAATATGTAAGAATAACAAATGTAAATGAATGTAATTTTTTGATGAATAAATAAAGCTAAAAAGGTCCTTGATAGGCAAATGTCGAGGGGTGGGTTCGCAGCTCCACGGCCCCGGAGCAGTCGCTGCCGGGGAGGTAGGCCAAGTAGGCAGGGGCAACAAAAAAAAAAAAAAAAAAAAAAAAAAAAAAAAACCTAACCTAACCTAACCTAACCTAACCTAACCTAACCTAACCTAACCTAACCTAACCTAACCTAACCTAACCTAACCTAACCTAACCTAACCTAACCTAAC
Organism: Pieris napi; assembly: GCF_905475465.1. Classification (NCBI taxonomy): domain Eukaryota; kingdom Metazoa; phylum Arthropoda; class Insecta; order Lepidoptera; family Pieridae; genus Pieris; species Pieris napi. The sequence continues at coordinate 12,433,295 of NC_062248.1, read as the reverse complement.
CTAACCTAACCTAACCTAACCTAACCTAACCTAACCTAACCTAACCTAACCTAACCTAACCTAACCTAACCTAACCTAACCTAACCTAACCTAACCTAACCTAACCTAACCTAACCTAACCTAACCTAACCTAACCTAACCTAACCTAACCTAACCTTACCTAACCTAACCTAACCACTGACGTGAATATCTGCAGCGACTCGCGGTCTTCGCTCGAGGCGATTGCGGGCGGGCGCTCTCGAAACCCCCGAGTAGTCGAGATCCGCAGACACCTGGCGGAGAGCCGAAAAAAGGGCCAGAATATAAGACTCCACTGGGTGAAAGCGCACGTCGGCACGGAGGGGAACGAGAGGGCGGACGAACTTGCGAGAGCCGCTGCGGAGACCTCGAAGGTCAGAGCAGCTCACGTAGAGTACCCGCTGTCATACATAAGGAAAGAGATCAGAAGGAAAACGATCGAAGAATGGGACCGGCGGTATAAAGAGGGAGAAACAGCGGGAAAAACAAAACTGTTCCTGAAGAACGTCGCTGTTGCACATAAACAAATACGAGAAAGAAGATACAGTCCTGAAATGGCACAGATCCTCACAGGCCATGGGCCCTTTGCCGAATACCTGTGCCGTTTCAGGCTGAGGGAAAGAGGAGACTGTGAATGTGAGAGTGGGGTGGAACAATCCATCCCACACCTTCTTATGGAGTGCCCCATTTTTGCCTCCTCCAGGTGCGACCTGGAACAGATGACAGGCATGTCGCTCAGTCTTCAGGGACTGCCCGACATGCTAGTCTGTAACAGATCACACCTGGAGGATTTTTGCCTAAAAATAGTAAATAGGACAGCAAAGTTCAATGGGAGTAAAGTCAGGGCGGGGACCGCGAGGCGGCCGGCGCCCACTTGCCAATGAGTATTATGAGAATACTCACGGAGAAGTGAAAGCCGCCCGCCTCGCGGGCCACGTCTCGTGATTGGAATGTGTAGAAAATAAATAATGAAAGGAGATAGATATAAGTAGGTAAATAAAAGAATGACTGTGATAGAAATGTAAAGATAAATAGATAGTAAGGAGATAGATATAAGTAGGATAATAAAAAGTGAAACCGGAACTGTGATATTGATAGGTGTAAAATCCTAATAAAGAATAAAGCTGTGTTGTACATTATTTAGAGGATGGACGAAAGAAAAGAGGAAAGATTAGCTTAGTCAACGCCCCTGTGCGATAAAGTAGCCGGGGAAGGTAGGCCTATTAGGTGAAAAAAAAAAAAAAAAAAAAAAAAAAAAAAAAAAAAAAAACCTAACCTAACCTAACCTAACCTAACCGTCCAATAGGCCTGTTGCCAGTCATGGGGAAGATCCTAGAAAAGGTGATCATAAATAGAATAAGACATAGCCTACTCCCCAGGATGAGCAGGAGGCAGTATGGATTCATGCCAGGAAAGAGCACGGAGGATGCCCTCTACGATATCTTGACAAAAGCGAGGAGCCACATTAAAAACAAGGAAATAGTGCTGATGGTGTCGCTAGATATCGAGGGGGCTTTCGACAACGCATGGTGGCCCGCGATCAAGTACCAACTAGCAAAGAAAGACTGTCCCAAGCAACTAAGGCTGGTAGTGGAAGACTACTTCAAAGGCAGGAAGGTGGTGGTCCGCTACGCAAACAGAGAGAATGTGAGGCAACCTGAAAAGGGATGCATTCAGGGCTCGATTAGCGGGCCCACCTTCTGGAACATCTTGCTCGACCCACTACTGGTCGAACTAGAAGAGGATGGGACATACGCACAAGCTTTCGCAGACGATGTTGTGCTGATGTTCAGCGGAACGGACACGCACTCCATCGAAAACCGAGCGAACGTTGCCCTCGAGTATGTGAGGAAGTGGGGTATCGAGAACAAGCTCAACTTCGCGCCACAAAAAACCAAAGCAATGGTCCTGACGCGAAGATTGAAGTTCGATACCCCAAGAATAAGAATGAATGGACAGGACATAGCATTAGAGAAGGAAATTAAATTACTGGGGCTGACTATAGACGAAGGGCTAACGTTTAACAAGCATGTGCAAAATGTCACAAGAAAAGCGGCGGATATTCATAAAAAAGTAGCTAGAATGGCGAAGCTGGAATGGGGAATGACGGGAGACATGGTACACCAGGTATACCAAGCCGTCATAGAGCCGATAATTACGTACGCGTCGGCAGCCTGGGCACCGACAGTTAAGAAACTGTGCACGAAGAAAAAACTGGAGACGGTGCAGAGGGCATTTGCACAGAAAATAGCAAAGACCTACAGGACGGCATCGCTAAATTCCGCGACGCTATTGGCGGGGATGCTGCCCCTCGACCTCAGGGTGGAAGAAGCCGCCGCGATGTTTGAGGCCAGAAGGGGGTCGTCTCCGTTCATACGCGAAGGAGACCGGATTGAGAGAGCCGTACCTGCTTTAGAACAACCCCATCCCGCGGAAAAACCGGAGATAAGCTTCGCCATCACAACTGACCCTGGCCTAATACAAAATGACGACACAACAGCTATCTACACAGACGGTAGTAAGACGGAGAAAGGAGTAGGGGCAGCATGGACGAAATGGGAAGGAGGAAGAGAGCGAAAATGGAAAAAGATAAAGATGGCCCCTTACTGCACCGTATATCAAGCAGAGCTGGCGGCTCTCGTCGGTGCAGTGAGGGAGGCGATGATAGCGGGTACTGACGTGAACATCTGCAGCGACTCGCGGTCTTCGCTCGAGGCGATTGCGGGCGGACGCTCTCGAAACCCCCGAGTAGTCGAGATCCGCAGACACCTGGTGGAGAGCCTTAAAAAGGGCCAGAATATTAAGCTCCACTGGGTGAAAGCGCACGTCGGCACGGAGGGGAATGAGAGGGCGGACGAACTCGCGAGAGCCGCTGCGGAGACCTCGAAAGTCAAAGCAGCTCACGTAGAGTACCCGCTCTCATACATCAGGAAAGAAGTGAGAAGAAAAACTATAGAAGAATGGGATCGAAGATATAAGGAAGGGATAACAGGGGGAATAACCAAATTGTTCCTGCCAAATATTACAAGGGCACATAAACAAATCCGAGAGAAAAGATTCAGTCCCGGGATGGCACAGGTCCTCACAGGCCATGGGCCCTTTGCCGAGTACCTGTGCCGTTTCAGGCTGAAAGAAAAACCTGACTGCGAATGTGAGAGTGGGGTGGAACAATCCATCCCACACCTACTTCTGGAGTGCCCCATTTTTGCCTCCTCCAGATGCGACCTGGAACAGATGACGGGCATGTCGCTTAGTCTTCAGGGACTGCCCGACATGCTAGTCTGTAACAGATCGCACCTGGAGGATTTTTGCCAAAAAATTACCAAAAGAACAGCTAAGTTCAATGAGAGTAAGGCCGGGGCGGGGACCGCGAGGCGGCCGGCGCCCACTTGCCAATGAGTATTATAAGAATACTCACGGAAAAGTAAAAGCCGCCCGCGTCGCGGGCCCCGTCTCTGGATAGGAATGTGTTGAAAATAATTAATGTAAGGATATAGATAAAAGTAGGAAAATAAGAGACTGACTGTGATAGAAATGTAAAGATAAATAGATAGAGTAAAGAAAAAGATAAAAATAGGATAATAAAAAATGTAACTGAAACTGTGATACTGATAGGTGTAAAACCCTAATAAAAAATAAAGCTGTGTGTCAATTATTTTGAGGAAGGATGATAGAAATGATGGAAGTTTAGCTTAGACAACGACCCTGTGCGATAAAGTAGCCGGGGAAGGTAGGCCTATTAGGTGCATAAAAAAAAAAAAAAAAAAAAAAAAAAAAAAAAAAAAAAACCTAACCTAACCTAACCTAACCTAACCTAACCTCGTCGAAGACGTACAAGACACTCATTCACTTCTTATGTCCTGTTTGCCATGTAACAACATCGCGTTTTGACAAAATTTATTTTACATCTAGCGCCATCTATTGAAGTATTCAGGATGTGACCTTTATATAAATCACTTTATTTATTTCACGTCTTATTATTATTATACATTCTTTTAACCGAAGATTATGACGTCATAAATTAGTATGTTTGCACCAACCATTTAATTTCAACATTAAAGTCTCCTATTTAGTCTCCTTTTAGCAACCAGAACTCTACAAAGACACAAAACTCCCAAAAATTCGTAAAAAAAAATATGGAACTCGTCAAAGCGTGTTTACTGTTTGGTGTTTTGTGTTTTGACAAACAGTAGGGCCAACATAACGACGAAGGGAACTATCTCTTGAACCACACTATAGTTGGCGTTATAATCGACGTTGTTGAAAAATTGTATGTATGTTTGTGGTCGAGTTCTTATCCTTTCGTTTTTACAATAGTTCTATAGACTGATTTATGGATTGGCGTATTATGGAACTGGAGTTATTGTTTAGTTATTAACTGATTGTTACTTACTTATTGTAGTAATAATTAATTTTTTTTATTTATAATGATAGCAGACCCAATAACCCTAAAATTACTTATAAAAAAAAAAAAATTTCAAGCATAGACTTCTTATGTTGTGTTTGTCATTTAACGTCATCGCGTTTTACTTAACATCTAGCGCCATCTAGTATACTTCATAAAAACTTGGTGCGCTAATTTTGTTTTCATTACGAGTAGGTACCTACTATAATTATGGAAGCTACTTTCTTTTTAAAAACATATATCTATATTTTTCCGCACATACAAAATATTCTCATAAATGTATTGACTTGCCAAAGTCAAAATATGTAATTTCTTAAACATCCTTCGGACTGACTCAGCCTGACTAATTTCCGCTATTTCCTAACTCCTGCATTCTTTGGAATACCCCTCCTTACTCATTAAGAAACATTGTGGTGAGGTATTAGATAATTAAAACTAAAATTGTCTTTTCTCGCCGTCTCTTCATCTTCTACTTTTTTTTAATGCTGTTCTATTAGTAATACGAAATGACTATGTATATGCGTTAGCGGTCTTTCTTTCGAATGTGTAATCATAACACACTGTTTTATTGTGTTTATTTTTTATTTTTATTACTCTTTAATACAAATATTCTACGGTTTCGATATTTGTAAATATGTGAGGAACATGTATACTAACTTTTTTAGTATAGTAGTTTATTCTACGAGTACATTGTCTTCACATATAATTATTTAACAAATGTAAACAAAATATTGTAAACCTATTTTAAAAGAGTAAGTGTGGAGTTTCTTGCCCATTCTTCTCCACACGAAACTACCTTTTGGAAGGGGCAACTAGGATCTTCTTTGTATTTTGTTTGACGTTCAAAAGTGCCAAAAATAAACGATTTGACTTTGACTTTGTAATCTTCTTTGTCATATCGTAGGAGAGAAGCCACCCGTGAGGGAATCGTCGGGAATTGGAAAATAACAAACTGTAGTTAAGTTCGAAGGAAGCCATTTTAATAAGTAACTATTATATTAATTATATACAGATTAAAAATATTATTTCTAGTCTTCCTCGTGCAACGCGAACAACTTCGCCACCTCAAACAAGTCTTCGAATTCGCCCCGCGCCAGAACCTGTCGCGCGAGGTGCATTCTGTTGAAGAGGTTCCACAGGAGGACGCCCACGACGCGGCTCTCGCGGAGGTAGAACACCACGCCGCGCTCGTACCGCACGCCGCCGTCCGCTCGCGCCGCCGCCTCGTCCGTCGCCACCCCGTCCGCCGCCGTCGCCGCCTCCTTCGCTTCGCGCACGGCGTCCTCGCAGAACACCGCGACGGTCGGCAGCTTCGAATCTATTTCACCTATCGCCTGAAAATTGAACCTCGATAAGCCGTCGGCCTAACCGCGAGACGGGCCATCGCGTCTCCCGAGCGTCACCTCGTATCCGAGCTCGGGGCCGAGGTCGCTCCAGAACATGCTCTGGTGTCCGTAGGCGCGCGGCCGGCCCTCGCTCGCCATGTTCTCGCCGGCGAGGCGGCCCGAAGCCACCGCGTGATCGTGGCGGTCGAGGCGCCGACGGCCCAGGACCTCGTCGTAGAAGCAGGCCGAGTCGCCGGCCGCCCAGAGGCCCGACCGCGCCGCCAGCTCCGCGTTCACCACGAGGCCGCCGAGCTTCGGATGCGTCTCGAGTCGAGAGGCGCCCGCCAGGCGTTCCACGTCGGGCTCGGTGCCCGCGCACTCGACCACCGCGTCCACCTCGAGCGCGCCGCCGTCGGCCGTCGTCAGGCGCACTCGGCCGCCCGACGCCGTCGCGCCGACGATCTCCAGGCCGGGCGCGGCCTCCACGCCGAGCGCCGCCAGCGCGCGCGCCGCCTCGGCCGCGAGGTTCGGCGGCAGCGACGTCTCCAGCGGCGCGCTCTCGCGGTACACGTGCACGACTCGGGCGCGGTCGGCCAGCGCGGCCGCCAGCTCGGCGCCCGGCGTCCCGCCGCCGATCACAGCCACCGTGCGCCGGCCGCCGTCGAGGACTCGCGCGAGCGCCGCGACGTCGTCCACGGAGCCGAGAGCGAGGGACAGTCCGGCGGCGGCGACGTCCCGCAGCGCGCCGATCCGCTTCGGCCGGCCGCCGCTCGCCACCAGGCACTCGTCGTAGGTGAGTTTGGCGCGCTCTCCGGCGGCGCTCTCTAGCACGGCGGACCGTTCGGCGGGGTCGAGGGCGACGACCCGCCAGCCCAGAGCGAGGCCGGCGCCGGGCGCCGCGTCGCGGAGGCGCTCCGGCGGCGTGTAGAAGGCGAGCGGCTCGTAGAGGAGGGATCGCCGTCTGCCGTTCCACTGGCGGAAGGTGAGAAGTTCGGGAGACAGCGCGCGCTCGGCGAGGTCGGGCTCGCGCCATATCTCCTTGGTGAGCGGCGGGCGCATGTACGGCGGCACCCGCTCGGGCGACACGAGCAGCACCTGCGCGTCGGGACGAGCGCTGCGAACGGCGCGCATGGCGGCGAAGGCGGCCGTGCCGCCGCCCACGAGGAGGAACTGCGCGTGCGCCGGCAGCCCGTCGCCGCGCTCCGGAGAACATGACGTCCGCGCTTCCGACTCGCCGGCTTCTGAACGCGAGAACGAAGAAAAAGGCATTTTTTTATTTTTTATTCTTATTTTTATTTTATTAAACGACTCGACTTCGTTCACGTTTATCTTTTGGACTGACCTGCACTCGTAAGTGACACGGCATCTTCTTTATCTTGCGTTCTCTTCCGATACAAATAAATCTGTGAATTATAAACATGACTTTAAAAGGAAATGAAAAAGGCAATTTATAGAATAAGTACTCTAATATAATAAAGTGACTCACTCCAGCGAGGGAGGCTGTGAAAGTGACGGCCGTGATGAGGGTGAAGGCGCGGCGCGAGCGCGGTGGAGGAGGCGGCGGCGGCGGAGGGGGTGGGGAGTGTGAAACATCTTCTGTCCCCGGTCTCACGTTCTTTACACCCACACCGCTGACTACTGTCTGAAGTTGAAAATATTCAAGAGAACAGACCTTATCGATCTAAAAATGTATTATTTCTTATTTAAACATTATTAATGGCTTCAAATACCGTTCTATATTTCTTCAATTTCCTCGTAGGCTTGTAACAAAAATTCAATCTACAATAATAATTATTAACAAATCAATAAAACACTTTACAATGACAAAATTTTTTGTTGACTTTACTTACCGGGTCAGACTTTAAACTTGAGTGAACTGAACATTGTGTACCTGCCAAATGAAATACATAAATATATATGTGAAATTTTGTTCAATGACTTGGAAAAAGTTGACAATTAGTGATGTCAATTCTATCTTACTCTTATGGCGCGTCTAAACGGGCCATGTTTTGCTGCAATTGATGGCTGCAACACTGTGGCCGGCAACATTGCAAACAATAGCAGCCACACTATGCAATATTGCAGTAATGTCCCGGCCATATAGCCAAACATGTTTTGTATAGCCACATATTGTCGATGTTGCCCCGATGGGTGGCTGGACGATCGCTAGGCTATCGAATTCAACTGCAATATTGCACAGCCAGTTCTCTTGTTGTTTCAGTCACTCCCTTTGTTATGGCATAGTGTTTCCTTTTCTACGCGACATGACGTTTGCTTTGAGTGAAGTGTTTTGTGCTTTATTCTGTGTTTTGCGATCAGCTGTATTTGACGTTAGATTAATACGTAAAAATGACTACTTTTGACATTCTAGTTCTTGAATAATTTATTATCAAGACTTATTTCTAGACTCAAATTGTCTACTGTAGAAAATTTGAGTCTTGAATTTTAATTAATATTTAATTTCACGTCAAAATGCAGCTGATCGCAAAACACAGAATATAGCAACAGGCACACTTCACTCATAGCAAACTTCATGTCGCGTAAAAAAGGATACACTGTGGCATAACAAAGAGAGTGACTGAAACAACAATGTGAAATGAATGAAACAAGAACTGGCTGTGCAATATTGCAGTTGAATTCGATAGCCTAGCGATCGTCCGGCCACCCATGGGGGCAACATCGGCCATATATGGCTATACAAAACATGTTTGGCTATATGGCCGGGACATTACTGCAATATTGCATAGTGTGGCTGCTATTGTTTGCAATGTTGCCGGCCACAGTGTTGCAGCAAAACATGGCCCGTTTAGAAGCGCCATTACTTTCATCTTTAACCACTTCATTAAAAACAAAATTATCACTAACATTTCAAAAATCACATTACATACATTTACTAAACACCTCAAACGATATCTTGTTAACCTGTCGTATTCTGATACTGAAAATATTCTTATTGTACAAAAATAGTTTTAATATAAATGTGTAGAAATAATTAATATAATTCATAAAATACTGTTTTCATGTCAAAAGGAAGAGACTGGCTGCCCACAACACAGGGAATCCTAGTGTGGGGGCCAGTGCACTTTACTTTATCTAAATATCTTGTATATTGTGCATAATAAAGTTTTTTCTTTCTTTCTTTCTTTCTTTTTGTCAATCTAATGGTCCCTAAAGTATTTTGAAAAGAATGAGACAGATGGAAACAAGATGTGCAACATCAATCTTCCATCGAAACCAGCCTAATTTTAAGCATAATCGGCATTCACATCCATCTATTAATCAATCAAGCAAAAGTTTTGCCAATATAACCAAATTTGAGCAAAAAGCTCATTGCTCAACCATATCTTTCAAATTAAAACTTAGTTGCTTAATAATAATAGCATTAAAGTATATTATTATATTCAATGGTACATATAAAACGAGATTAAGCCTTATAATGTGCCAAAGGGGTTGCACAAAGTTTTACAGCATTACTATAAATGATCCGGTAGATTTTCATTTCATAGTATTAGTATAAGATTGATAAAAAAATTATAATTAGCAATATTTTTATTACATTAGTTAATTTAGCAAATATTGTTTTTAATAGAGAGTTTTTAATCTTTAAACAATTCATAAATTTTTGGTTAGTAACAAAAGTATTATTTAAAGATCATACTTACGAAATAGTTTTACAAAATCACTACGACGCAGCATTTTACCCTCAACACAAATTAAAGATATTGCTCTTAACATTTTGATTTAATATTTAACAAGATACTAGTTTGTTGTAAAATAACAGGTTGGAATTATTACAGTACTTTCTGATGCTCCATCGATCTACAGACAATAACTTAATGATATCGTATTATGTTAATATTTTATTAATTTAAATATTAGTTCAATAAATTATTTTACAAAATACGGTTAAATTACAAGCAATAGTATGTTGTGACTGTGAATATTGAATATTTATTTTATGTATTCAATATTTTTTAAATTTGACACAGATTACGCGTTAGTTTTTTTTTTTTTATGGCTCTGGGCTCTGGCACGGTTTGTGCATTAGCCAGCGTCAAGTATAATATTTTTATAATTCGCACTTGCAATTTTGCCATCCTCGGCCTAGAACGTATTGCTACGTTCTAAACCTTCACAGTCTCCTTTCTTAGGTAGCATACTCACGGCTTGCCTTAGAAATTCGACCGTACCCTCCATGTACGGTTTAAGCACTCTCCCGGTACCGCACAACCCTCCCAAAGGCCGAGAACAAATAAATTAAATTAAAACTTGCCCTAGAACCGGGAAACGAACCCGGTACCCCTCACCTAGTTGCCACTTAATAAGACCGCTATGAGGCTATGAGGCCCTTCTACGCGTTAGTTATAAATGTTCATAAGTCATTAGTCACATAACTATTCACAGGTAATAACAAAACAAAGAGTATACTAATATAGTAGCCGGTTTAGAGCGAAATGCCTAATAACAAAAACTACATCATAGGAATCTTGTAAAAAATAATATATTCTCTTATTTTTTCCGTGAATGCAACACGGACTTTTACGTATTATTCGATTGGGGTCTGAAACTCGTGTAAAAAATTCTGATGATTATAACTTATAAGATTGAAACAAAAAAATAAAAGCAATCTTCCTACGCTAACTTTATTAATATTAAAGTCAGAAGTCAACAGTCAAAAATCATTTATTCATGTCGGTAGCACAATGAACACTTATGAACGTCAAAGAAATATTATATTTATATATTATATATTAAATCCTAGATAGAGTATAGAACTAGATGATGCGGCCTCTCGTTTAAAGTGGTTCTAAAACTTTAGGTATTCATATTCTGACTCTCCTATGTGTATCGTGTATTTCTGATATCGACTATTTCGCACGTTCATTTACAAGATTTTCATAAGTTAGTAATAATATAATTGTAATTTCCAAAGTATTATGTCAGTAACCCTTACAACTCTCCTGTAGTAGTCACAACTTGATTGTATTTTGGTACTCTGTATGCCTTAAGGGTTAGAGGGTATTCTAGAGACATGTATATTGTATATAGTTAGCCAACAACGATAGTAAAGCCATCAAAAAAGCAAAATTGTTAATTTAGAACTTTGATTAGCTGAAATAAAAAAAGTCGTGTCTAAAGACTTCGGCCTACTCTTTAGAGGAAAAAAAAATAACCGTCATGTTAACAATATGTCTGATGTCAAAATGAAATAAAAAATCGAAATGACTAAATAAAAATTGGATAAAAGGCGATAAAATAGAATTTTATTTTAAAGTTTTCTATTTTCTTAGAAATTTGTTCTCCCATTTCTGTTAAAAATAATTTGAAAATTTTCTTCGGCCACATTGGCTTTACGACTAAAAACAGCGAAAACGGTGGAAATTTCTTTTTCAATTTTGACGTTAAACCAATTAGCTCAAAATTCCTCCGGCTGCGATAAACGGAGGTTCACCACTCCGAACATTTGATCGGTGAGTATAAATACACATACATAAAAATCTTTAATGTCATAGTGTGTAGTTTTCATAGTGGTGTAAACATGTATAAGTATATAATTTCTTATATGTACAAATATTTTAAACATGTAAAATCTATTGTTATGGTAATAGGGTGGCAAACCTTAAGGCATTTTCATGTATCAGATTTAAGATGTTTTTGAAAAGGACAAGTAAAAAGCACCTATAACCAGTGCCCTGACTTAATCATCATCGCCATCACATCATATTAAGTGTATGTCTACTACAGATTTTATCTGTTGTATAAAAATTTTAAAGAATAATCAAATACTTTTTAAAAAAACTTAATACTGCATTAAGCTCAGAAATAGCTGAACAACTAAAATTAAAAAAATAAGATCTTTGGGGTGTATCTGTATTCATTTTACAATCAGTAACCAATGCTATCGGTTCAGAGTTAGCTATAATATTTAATGAATGTATAGATTGTGGAGTCTTTCCAGACCAGATGATCGTGAGTAAAATCACAACATTATTCAAAACAGGCAGCACTTCTGACCCCAGAAATTTTAGACCAGTACTTGTGCTGCCTGCATTGAGTAAAATTTTTGAAAAAATTATTCTTGATCAATTACTGATACACTTCAATAATAATAAACTTTTGCATAGGCAGTATGGTTTTACAAGAGGTATTAAATTAATTTCTGAGAGTCATCCTCAACTGATGTGTTTCTAGTCTGTTCTACCCCAAGAGTGTTATTTTAAATCCGTAGGCGCAGACGGAGAGAGAACAAAAAGTCCGAGCTGCGGAGGCTTGAATAAAATGTGTGTACTGTGTATGAGCTGCCCAAAAAACCTATTAATCTATTGTTAACCTAGGTTAGATTTATTTTGGTTTTTCCTGTCAGGTGGTGGGAGATGTTGACAGCACATGAAGCAGACGAGGTGATAGCGCTGCTGGAGGGCCGCGACGCGCCGGAAGTGGTCGGGGCGCTCTTCGCGGCCATCCGGGAGCCTTGGCTCGTGCGCGGCCTCTTGAACTATCACGCGCGCACGGGATCCACGCGCGTCCTCGATCATCTCGCCCGCGCGCCCGAGCCCCACGCGCGCCTCCTGCTCGACGCGCTCGTCGACCACCTGCGCGCCGACCGCTCGGCCCGCCACCAGGCCCTCGCCGCCATAGCGCCGCTGGTGGCGCGACGGCCCGCCTGGCTGCACCGCCTCTCGACGCACCCGGTGGCCCGCGAGCTGATGCGCGCCGCGCGCCTCGAGCGTTCACCGCTGGCGTCGCTCCACGCGCTGCTCTCGCTCGCCGCCCTGCTGCCCGCGGAACCCGCCCTGGCCGCGTCCCACTTGCCCGAGTTGGCGGACGCGCTGCTGCGACCTCCCGCGCTCGAGTCGCCTCCGCCGCCGCAACCCGTCCGGGACCATCTGCTGCTCGCCCGCCTCGCTCTCTTCCACGCCCTCTACGCGACCCACCCTTGCACGTTGCTCGACACGTTACGCGCCGAGTGCGCCGCGGCGCCCGCCCGAGACTCCTTCGAACGCGCCCTCGCACCGCTCCTCCGGTCCGTGCGACTGCATCCGCACCTCGTCACCGGCTCGCGGCAACGGGAGGCCGACCCGGCGCGGTGGGCTCGCGTCGAACTCCACGACGTGCTGGTCGAGGCGCGGCGTCTCTCGCTGCTCGCTCGCGACCCGCCCGAGGACCGCGCGCCCTCGACGGGGGCGCCGGCGCCTCTCCGACAGCCGGCGTCCGCCTCTCCGGCGCCCGGATCGGGGGCCCACGCCGCCCGCGCCGCCTCGGCGCTCCGGCCCGGCGCGGAACCCTGGTTTCCGCTCGCCGATAGGTGCGGGGCCGAGTCGGCGCCGAACACTCCCCTGCCGGCCGAGCCCGAGAGCGCCGAGCCCCCCGAGGCGGCCGTCGAGGCGACCCCGGAGAACACGCCCGCCAAGGACGCGCGCACCCAGTTCCGCTTCCCGAACGACTCGGCGGTCGTCCGCGCGATCGGTCGACGCTCTCGGCCGCCGTCGCCGCCGCGGAAAGAGACGTCGCCGCCGGTCGGGGGCGAGGCGTACGCGGGGCGCCTGGCCCGCGTGGCGCTCGAGAGGCGCGCCGCCGAGTCGCCCGTGCCGTTCGGCGGGGGGCCGCCGCCGGCCGGCGCCGTGCCGCGGCCGGAGCCGAGTCGCGCCGTGGCCGCGGCGTGCGACGCGGAGCCGCTCAACGTGGAGGACCGCGAGGTGTTGGAGCTGACGGAGCGCGCCGGCGGCGAAGCCGCGTGGGACTCGGGCGACGGCGGAACGCCCGCTTGGCGAGACCCGCGCGCGAAGGCGCCCCGCCGCGAGGGGGCGCGTCGGGCGCCGCCCGCGAGGCGCGCCTCGTCCTGCTCGCCGGCTCGGCGCTCGCGCACTTCGGAGGCGGCCGCGCAGACGGTGGACACCTGGCCGGCTCCCTACGAGTTCCTCATCGCGGACTTCTTCCGGTCGCTTCCGGACGCCGAGCAGACGCAAGTGGGTGCGACCAAACGTATATTTACCGATTCTCTCCGAATAAAATAAAAAAGTAAAATAAAATATGGCGATCGATCGACACTCGTTTCGGTTTCGAAAGCTGGTTTCCGCCGACCGTTTGTTTAATTATATTTTTCGTTTCCGCAGACGGACGAGAGAGGGGGTGAGCCCGGCGAGCGCCTCGACGCCTATCTGGCCGATCTGTACTCGGGCAGGAGGTCGGCGACCGCCGGCGAACTCGCCGAGCAGCTCGCGCTGGTTCACGCGCAGCTCATGTACGAAAGGTGGCGCCGCGAAGCGCACGCCGAACGCAACCGACGCCTCCTGGGCCGCTGTCGCCGCACGCGCATGCTCGAGCTGCAGAACGCCGCGCTGCGCGAGCGCCTTCGCGCCTCGCAACGGGAGCGGGACGAGCTCGCCTCGCGTCCGCCCCGCGACCCGCCGCCCGCGACCCTCGCGCCTCCCGACCGCCGCCTGGAGGACGCGCTGGCCGACGAGACCGTCGCTAGGCTGCGCGCCGAGGCCGCGCTCGAGGAGGCCGAGGCGCAGAGGGCGCTCGACGCCGCCGAGCTGCGGCGCACGCGCGGCGAGGCGTTCGAGACGGCGCGCCGCGTCGAGGCCCTCGCTCGCGCCACCCTCGCCGCCGAGCGCCGCGCGGAGCGGGCGAGGCGTCTGCGCCGCGAGCTGGTCGCCGTCGGGGAGGACGACGCGCGCCGAGGCCGGCCGGCGGCCGGGTCGGGCGACGACGCGAAGCACGCGGCGGAGGCGGAGCGGCTGAGCGGCGAGCTGAGAGCGGCGCGGGCGGCGCTGGCCCGCGCCGAGGCCGAGGCCGAGTCGGCGGCCGCCCGCGGCGAGGCGGCGGCGACGCGCGCCCACGAGCTCGAGGCGGCGCTGGCGGCGCGCGAGGCGGGCGTCGTGGAGCTGAAGCGCGTGTCGCGGGCGGCGGCCGAGGAGCACGCGGCTCGCGTCCGCGCCCTGCAGGACAAGTACGCGGCGCTGGTGCGGGTGGCTCGCGCCGCGGAGGCTCACGGGCTGGAGCGGAAGGCGCGCGAGCAGCTGCGGCCCGCGGCCGTCGCCGACGGCGCTCTGTAAATACGGATCTCGGGAGCTGTCCGGAAACGTGTCCGACGGATGCGCTCTCGCTCTTAGATTTTTACACGTCTATCGAAAAATATACGTAATCGCTTGTTAGAACGAGAGATTTTAATTATTACGATATGGTTTTATTCCACGCCCGAGTCCCGCTTCCGAAGCACTCCTCGAAAAAATACCAGAAGTTGTGAGACTACTTGCCCTGAAAACTATTTATAAAATAAATATTTCCTAAATTCAAAAGCATTCTTCGTCCCACGACCTCCTAATAATAATAAACTGAAACGTATTGAAATCCCGAGACCGCTGAGAGAACGATAGCTTTGTTCGTGGTTTCTGTGTAAGTTTTGAACTTTAACTTTCTTCGACATATGATACGATAGCGTTCACGTCGAAAAAATAATTAATTAAATATAGTTAATGGTAATAATACACACCATAAAAAGCAATCGTTAGGCAATATCAGTGGATTTTTTATCTCTGGTAGGGCTAGTTACTTTTTGGATAAAGGAATATTTATGCAAATAAATCGGTTTTCAAAAGTGTAGTGTTGTAGTTTCTGGCTAATTAAAGTTGATACTGAAAAAGCGCGGCAAATTTAAAAAATATCAGCATGGCAGCCCTAAAGTAAAAAGGAAAGTTGGAACAACTCACTTTGATACTTTGACATTCATTTTTATTTTACTAGTGGATGCTTGCAATTTTTAGGCTAATAGGTTTTGTGGACATAAGTTTCATCTAAGTAGATTATTGGCTTGCCTTCTGCACGTTTCGATGCAATGGTACGCAAAAAGCGATGTCTCCATGCAGCTATATCATATCGTTCAATTAATAATGAACGTTCAATTAAATTCATAACCGTTGGCTAATAATCTCAAGACTATCTGTAAAAGAACAATAACATTATCTAAAGTAACTAAAACTAATATGTACTTATTTAAAATAAAAAAATATCAAGACATTTTGACCGTACTAACTTTAGTGTTGTCATATAAAAAGTTTGCAAAAAATCCAGTATCTACTTTCGTTAGCCAGACTCTATTTAAAACATATTATATGCAAATGAACTGTGAGAAACTCTGTAGTTTTTCTGTGTAATACGTGATTATTTTGTATCTATGGCCGTCGTTGCGACACTAACGAAACAAACACTTACAAAAAAACATGTTTGTACATCAATGAAGAGTGCACAAAAAATGGTAAGAGAAAAATAAATTATAAAAAAAATAAACGTCATTAAACTAGATTAAGAAATACGACGAAAATACGAGTACAAATATGCAATTTAATATACTCGCAGATGGGGATTTTCGTCTTGTTTCTTACCTCCGTCGACTTTTTAATAATTTCTACAGAATCAACAAAATGCATTATTATTAAATAATATGTGTTGCGACATTGCGCAAGTTTTATATCAGGCGCATTTTTAAATTATAATTGTAAGGTGGGGCGACGTGCGCCATCACTTATCTTTGTACTTGACTAGCGAAAGGTCATATAAAGAAATTAAACAAGTTTATACAAGAAGTCTAAGAGTTTCATTTACCAGCCCAGTCATTCCCTAAAGAATGAACAATATGTAAAGAGTGGTTTCCTTAAATATAGCTTTAACAAATTCGTAATAAAACTAAACAGACGATTGACTGCTACGTATATTCGCTAAATTTTAAATGACTTCTATTTACTTCTATTACATTCAAACATCGAAGGAGGAAAACTTGACGCTGGTAGTTGATATTCAAAGGAATCTTATTCCTCCCTTTAATAGACGATGAGCAGAAGCATCGAGGACAAAAAATCGTTTTTTAAAAAGAACCTCGATTGCTTGAATTCAGAATATGTGGTAACTCAGAAGAAGTAACTGACTTCACGCCATCTACTTCTTCTGGGAAACGCGGAAGACCATGAGTCTCTTATCGGTTATAGGGTCGGACTCGTCAGAATCAGCTAAAAAAAATAAAAAGGGTGCGTGTACTTATGTACGTGCGTAAGAAGTTATACTTCTTTGGCATTATTAAAAATAGTTTTTGATTGCATGCAAATAATTAATTACAATTAAATAATCAAAGACTGGAAAAGGAGTCATATAGTCAATAAAGTTCAGTTTACATTTGAAAAATTAAATAAATAAATATTTATTATTATTCTCTTACATTAAGTGTAACATAATCATCAATGATCCATTTAATGACAGTCTCCATGTCTTCAGGCGTAAGATGCTGCAGCCACTGTTGATCCGTGGCCAATAGTGATAATTGCAAAGTAGAAAATTAAGAAGCGCTGTATTTTTTATTGAAGTTATACTTCTTGGTGAATGGCTTTGAATACTTCCAGCCTTTGTTCAGGGATTACGTTCAATAGGGGAAGAGAGAGGCTTGCTGATAGTGATACAAAGTCTCTGTATTTGAATCTCATCGATAACGTAAGCCAGAGCAGAATGCTGATGGATCACGAGAATTACGAATATACACATGCCCATTGCATCACATCCACATGGAGGTACAATTTTACATTGCATGCCTGGATTCGTTGTATGGAAATGATATTACTTAATTCATACAACCTCTCTTTGCAAACATGGTCAGCCACAATTGAAAGAAAGAAACGACAAAAGCAAAAGAAAACTAATACAAAAACGTTTTCGTTTAGAGCTAGGATTGATCATCGTTATACAAATGACGGTAATACAGCTAGAAGATTGTTTTATGCAATGCAGAATGTTCTTTTACACAATATTACAAGCTCTTTCATTATCTATCATAAGATAAATGAAAGTATAATTAAGTATTTTGCTGTGCCTCCTATTGGTCAACTTTAAATATTTTATGAAATAAATATTAGTAATCATACTTTTTATTTACTTATTGAAATAGGTCATTTCATGTTAAAGCTCATGCTTTATTATTGTCGCTTATAATAAATTAATTAAAAAGTAACTTTTCATTCACTATATATCTATATCGACAGATAAAGAAAAAAAATAAAGGCCATTTCTTGAAACTGTTGTTTTCATCATTTATTTATACATAAATACTCTAATACAAGTAAAGCATGTTTACGCGTGTGCAAAAATTCAATCGTCTTTCCATAGTGCTTCGCCATCCTATTAGTATTAGTGGATTCATGAATTTAAATAAAGCACGTTTAAAACATTTATAAATGCTATGAATCTCCGGTCGCGCACGATTTGACGATAATGATGGTGATATCAATAAAAGATAGAATACGTTAATAAAAATGTATATATTATAATATCTTATCATACAATATCCACAGTAAAAACGTTCACAAAGTGTATTTGGTACAAAGTCACAACGTACAATAAATAGGGACTAAAATAGTAACAAGTCGTATGTACAGAGGACGAAATATACAAAACGTAGAAAAATATCAACGAGTACTCGTAACTAAATATCGCTGCGATAGTTGACGGGGAAGGCGCGTCGCGGGAAGCGCGGAGACTCGGGCTCGGCCCGTCCAAGGTCGTCGAACGTCGCCGGTCGGGCGACGGAGGCCGGCCTCTCACGGCAGAGGCTCCACGTAGTTCTCGGGCACGAGCCCGCTCTTGCCGTCCAGCGAGCCTCGCAGCCAGCCCGGCTCCCCGGAGGGGACCACGTCGGTGATGATCTGGTTGGGTTCGAAGGACAGTTCGCCGTCACTCTCGCCCAGGCAGGCGTACAGCGTTCGCACGCGCGAAGCGCCCGACCTCGGCCCGCCGCAGCTCGACACCGACTCGGAGC
Organism: Pieris napi; assembly: GCF_905475465.1. Lineage (NCBI taxonomy): Eukaryota > Metazoa > Arthropoda > Insecta > Lepidoptera > Pieridae > Pieris > Pieris napi. The sequence goes on along the minus strand of NC_062248.1, from coordinate 12,414,748 downwards.
TGGCCACGCGCCCCAACTGCTGCAGCAGCTGCAGGTGCTGCGGCGAGTAAACACCCGCGCCCGCCTGTCACACAACCGAGACGAGCGATTATTATAGTATACGAGGGCGGTCTCCGTACATCGGAGTGAATTGGGCGAATTGTAAACTTACCATAATATCATTCCTCGCGTATGAGGACATGGCGCCGGGGCTGCTTCTGTGGAGGCAAAGATATTTTCGTAAACATTACGGTCGGTTAATTGCGCTCGTTTGTATAACATTGGTATAAAATTTAAAACTATTATATATAACATTTAAATGACAAATAAATACATTTTCAAATTTTGAACTAGGCGCGATAGACAAACTACACTAGGAGGCTACTAATATAGGCATACTAATATTAATTTAAAAAGCGTACACATATAATTGCTAAAATTAATAATACAATAATGGCTTTTATAGTTATAAGTACCAACCCGGCGATAACAAATCCAGAAAGGCAAATAATCATATTGTCTATCGTCACAAGCACTGCACGGAACTACTGGCGGACACTGACGAGCGCTCGACGAAACGTTTCAACTCCGAATGCGCGGACCGAGCGTTGCGGCGCCTTATATGTGGCGCGTGCGCACCTGCCCTTCGCCGCCTTGAGGCTTCGTAGGCGCAGATGGCCAATCTTATCGTGATTACTTTTTTGCGGTGGCGTATGTTGAGCCTAGCCTGTCCGTTACGCGCCATGTTTCGATATCTCACTATTGTTACCCATCCGTACATCGATAATAGGCCAGGCCGTGTCATAATTATAAAAGCGCATCATTTAATCATTAGAAAATCAAGTCATCCCACAGTTAACGTTACATAGCTCGCCTAATCCTAACGGCTCGATCTCTAAGACATTATTGCGCTAATCACTACACAGTATAAACAAAGTCGCTTTCTCTGTGCCTATGTATGCTTAAATCTTTAAAACTACGGTTTATATGTATAATAACATCCATTAAATAATGGAGAAATTCTGCCATTTTTGAGGTTACTAATGTGATGTCGTAAATATGTAATTGCATTTATTCCGCTTACATTGCAAACGCAGGCTGAACCCTACGAGATTTATCAAAATATCCAAATTTAACGCGTGAGGGCCACGGGCACTAATGAATAAATCAAAACTACTGGATCGATTTTAATCATTTTTTCAGTGAGTGACATAGGCTATATATTTTTATACCCGTGCGAAGCCGGGGCGGGTCGTTAGTATGACTATAAAGTAAACCTCATATAGTAAGAACTTATTAGTTAATTTTGGACAGTTGAATTGTAGAGATGAATAGATAGAAAGTGGTTGCAGCGAGTGAGCATCTGTCGCGGAACACGCAGCTGCCGCAAAGGAATGCACACCTGCGCCGCACCGCGCATCCTCCGCGTCTTATCTTTTGCGCGGCCTTTGCTATCACGCCATTAAATACATACACTTTTTGGAATTTATAATGTATATAATGAGATGTGTTATTTTCAATCTGAATTATATATTATGCCCGTTTCTATAAGGTTAAAAGTATACAAAGTTAAAAGATAACGGTTTGCGATTCAATGATCTATAGTGATATCGTAATTGAAAATTATCACAAAACAATCGTTTAATCGTTTTCGTTGAACAAAAATCGAATTGAACGAAATGTATGCTTTGTACATTGCATAATGAGCCGCGCCAGCTGTTCGCCGCTCGGCGGACGCAGGTAGAGGCCTTACGATGACGACAAAAGCACCTCACACAGATGCGGCAGATGTTCACAATACCGTCTTATCACTTCCTGCATAATAGGACAATCCCTTCAATAACATTTGCAGTTTTTGGTTTATAACTTTTGGACACGGTCATTTCTTTATTAAAAGTTTATTTTTATATTACGTCTGTTGATCGATCTTGTCATTAGATAGTGTAAAGTCTATTGTTTTTCGAAATTGATATTTTTATTTTATAAATTTCGTTGAGCCATAATTTTTTGACACGGTCGATTTGATTTGATTTCATTTCGCTGTGGTTTTGATATGAAATTGCTGCGTTGTCCCCGTTTATTTAATTAGGCCCTTAAACATAATATAATGTTTAGCGAGTGTTTGTAGGCGACTAAATATATGCCTATACTAATTATTGTTCACTCATCTCTACGACTGAACATTGAGTGCCTTTTTATTGAGTTTCTATCGAGGATATGTCGAGGTAGGCACTTTTTGTTAAAAAACAAAACCTACGACGTGTATATATTTTTTGTTTGTAGGTTTTATAGTTTTTTGGAATATACGAGCCCCGATGCAAAATAGTTCTAGTGTCAAATTTTCTCTGTGAGATTTTTACTAACTTTATAATTTTTGTATATCTATATAAAATATTAAGCTGTTCTACTATGACATTTCGCGTTACTAATGCCATTTTTTAATAATGAACCAATAAATAATATACATATATATCCTGTTTTAAGTCTAAGAAGTTATAAGCAAAATAGTTCGTCTAATTGTTAATCGATGCAAATGAGTTCGTCTACCGGTGAGTTAAATAAGATTATTCCTTCTTTGTACAATTATGTTGCATAATTTAAATTTGTTAAAGTAATTCTGTGTCATTTGTCAAGTGAGACAGTATAAATTCTGAAAATTTCAGTTTTTTTAATTAGTTTTCAAAACAAAGGGCCGTCGCGGCAACCGCGTCTGTGAAGAGCTTCGAAAGCGAATAGTTTAGTAGAAAATATCTAAAGACTTGATACTTCCCAGGTCTAGTCCAATCTATCATTCAGCACTATAAAAATAATAGAACGACTTCTTGTTTGAAGAAAACTGGTCGACCACGCGTCACAACTGCAGTAGAAAACTGAATCCTGAAGAAAATTATAAAAAATAATCGTCGTGCTCGAGCTGGAGAACTCACAAAGACGTCTCCGTTCTCACGTTCCGACAAGTGGTTCGGAACAAAAATGAGGCATTTCATACTGATTGTCTCAAACGCAAAGCGAAGTTTCCGGCGTCTCTTATGATATGGGGCTGCATGTCTGCACAAGGTGGATGGTTCTATCAATGCTGCAAGGTATCAAAACCTTTTGGAAGTGAATTTACTGCCCTCTATTCCGTTACTTAAGCATCCAGATTCTTTGAATTTTTTGATGTTATGCAAAGTCATGAAAGAATTTCAGTTATGTTAAAATAAACTTCAAAATGTTCCGCAAATTGTGGTTTACTTTTTATTAAACGTTTTTAATTATTTTACAAATATTTACTTTGTATATTTTACGCTTTGCACTACTTTCCATACTATTTTGCATCGGGGCTCGTAGGTTTCTTATTCGCCGTTTGTTTTTTGAAAATCCTTTTTTTCCGCTACCGTTTAATTTATGTAAGCTCTTCTTATATTTTTATGATTGGGACTAAATACAAGGCGCGAATAGCTGGTGTGATGCGGAGGCTAGGATCTGCCGTTTTCAATATTTCGCGAAACGATCGCGTTCAGGCCCTTTCGTCATGAAGCGAGGCATTACAGGATAGGATGAGGGTTTCGCTAACCAATTTAGGGAAGCCGTGGGGTTAAATAAAAGTTCGGTTCAACCGTTACATTACAAGAGTACTATCTCAGAGCTATATCTTTAAGCCAACCCGAACTGTCGATATTTAAGTATCTTGTCAAACGATTTTAACATTACGTCTTCAACAAGTTACAACAATAGGGCAAGTGGGATTACGTTTGTTTAGTCACCCGGCGGCACAAGCGCACGTGTCACGACCGAGCGTTGTACGACAAAGAGCATTGATTTATATTTAATGTACGAGATGGAAAAGTCTCAGTTGAGAACAAGACATTCGAGAAGGCTGGGCCAAAGTTAAAAATCTTTTAATCATATAGGTAACGCAATGTACACTTATGAACGTCAAAAAAGAAATGTATATGAAATGCTTCTAACTTAACATTTAGTGCCAGTTCTCAAATCAAGGGCGTAGAACGGAAGAGAAGAAGTGGCAATAAACTCTCCGCCACTCTTTTTAATCCCCAAGTTTTTGTTTTACACAACGTTTGTAAGGAGCTGCAACCGTTACACCATGTTCCACATGACATCTTAAGTAATAAATAATAATAAAATAAATTAAAAACAAAGATTTGTCCTCAATGAGCAGGAGGCATGGTCGAAACTACAAGGCAGGTAAGAAACCGTCGATTCTAGCTCACAAATTCACGTCACCGTGTGCCGGTTGTGGGCTCATAAGTCTACATACAGCTGAAGAGGGAATCAAGGTTTATACGCTGATGCGGTGCATAAACACCAGTTAAGTTGAGTCTTATGCTTTTTGGACGTTTAAATCGGGAATAAGTTGTTAGAAGTTCAATCAATCAATAAACTTAAAAATTCCTTTTTTACATGCGAACACAACAAAAACCATATTGTAGGGCACAGAGTTCAGTTATCCAAATGGATCGGAACGTGCGGACAATTATAGTTCAGTTTAATGTATTAACTACTGTGCAACAATAGTCGATACCTTTGTGAAGGTTGTCGTACCCTACAACCCCCTCTGCAAGCTAACAAAGAAAGTCGTGATATGTTAGTTTCAACAACCCCAAAAGTATTTCTCCATTTTGAGGCTCTCAGTCTGGTTAATAATAAACGGAGCTAGGAATTTAAATCTGGCCCGTCCAGGCCCCGCCTAAACGGTGGCAGAGGGTTTGCTCGCACCAACTTTGATCGGCTACTTGGGGCGGTAGTGTGAGGTTCTATTGTATACTTTAACACTTGTTCCAACTTTTGGTTTCAATTATTGTTCACCTTCGACGGTCCGAGGAAACTCTCAGGTGAAATAGTAATAAGGGGGTGGTCACCGATCAAAGCTTGCAGAGTGAATATTATCCAGGTCGTACGGTCGGGAGGGATGAATATTTCAAAGAATATCTACCATACAATTTCTACGGAACAAATATTGTTAATATTGTTTTTATTTGTTTTATTGCTTCCAGACACCCATCTCTCGGGCTGCGTGAAAAGCAAATTGATATGATATTCCAAGGAGTGATTGATTTATTAATATGTGGTGTCGTATGGCCCAAGCGCCCCGCGCAACGATTTTGCTGAAAATGAAAAGTATTTGAAAACATTTCAACTCAGACAGGGATCGCAATTACGAAGGTAGGTCCTTCGTAGGGGACATCATTTATTTGCCAAGTTCCCGAGGGAATTTCCAAACAATGTCCAGATTGTGATTTAAATTAGTTTATAAATACGAAAAACGCAAATGAAAAGGAATCGGGACGATGCGGCAATTGCTTCAGAAGTTTGATCTTCTATTCGTAAGAGTCCCTTTATTCATGTGCACTCATAAGCGTAAATATTTCAATTTTGTTTTTGTTTTACACCGTGATCCCTTTGAAATAAAGAGTTTACGCTAATGAGTCAAAAAGGCTAAACATCCAAATAGGGAAAATCCAGTTATTCAGCTCGCGAAACTATATTCTTAACACGAATAAAGGCACACAATTGTCAGTCCTAAGGATAAAGATAATATTTGGAAGGGAATGAGGGAATAATGAGGGTAACACCCACTAAATAAATAATAATAATAAATAAAATGAGAAAAATGCAATCAAATTCAAGTGCGTCTAGCGTCGCAGCAAAAGGTGAAAGTTCTCCTGTTGTGCAAAGAAATAAGAAAGCAAAGCGCTCACGTGTCGGGCGCCGCGCCGTTGCGGGCGGGCGAGTCGGGCGAGCGGGGCGACTCCGACGGGTCGGGCGAGTCGGGCAGATCGGGCGCGTCTTCGATGAGCGCCTCCACGAGCACGTTGTAGAACTTGAGCTCCAGGATCGAGGCGACCGTCTCGCGCTCGGCTCGCAGCAGGGTGGGGCCGAAGCACACGGCGAGGTTGCAGGCGCCCATCAGGTTGAGCGCGCTGCGGGCCGCCACGCGCCGCAGGTGCGCCAGCAGCAGCCGCAGCATCTCGCGGTTGGGCGGCGGCAGCGCGCGCACGAGCGTCGCCAGCGAACGCGCCCGCTCGGCGCGCGACTCGCACTTGGCCGCGGCCAGCCAGCGGCCGTGCAGGCGCCACGTGAGCAGCGGCTCGGGCAGCGCCCGGAGGTAGGCCTTGAGGGCCGACGTGAGCGTGCGGCTCTCCCACTCGAGCGGCGCCAGCGCGGCGGGCAGCCGGCCGGCGCGGCCGAGCGCCACGAGGCGGGCCACCTTCGAGGCGACGCCGGCGACGCGGTACAGGCCCTGCTCGTCGAGCCCGCGCGCCTCGAGGGCGGCGATGAGGCGGCGCGCGAAGGCGAAGCCGGCGTCGTCGAGCCCCCAGGCGGGCTCGTGAGCCGCGAGCGGCGGGCGGGCGGGCGGCGCGGCGGGGGGCAGCGTGTCCAGCGCGCGCATCCAGCGGGCGCGGTCGCGGTCGCCGAGCGCCTGCAGGGTGAGCGGGGCCCTGTCGCCGTCGGCGGGCACGGCGTCCCAGCAGAAGCGGCGCTCGAGGGCGGCGTCGGCGGCGCGGGCTCCCGCCACGGCCACGGCGTCGGCGGCGCCGCAGGACTTGGGGTTGATCTGGTTGTACGGCATCAGCGAGAGAACCCGCGAGGCGCGCTCGTAGCCGCAGTAGTGCTTGCTCCACGTGGTGCCGAACGCCTTCTTCTCCATGAGGAAGAGGTAGCCGCGACGTCCTCCGTCCTCCGGCGCGTCCTCCCGGTGCTGCGACGGAACGCGAGCGTGAGCGGACGATCGCCCGGGAGATAAAAATAAATATAAAATAAATAATACGTCACTCACCGTCTGCCTCATCTCCATCATCTTCTTCATCAGCGACTCGGTCTGCTTGCTCGTCTCCTCGAAGTTGCTCCGCGTCTGCAACGTGATCTCTGCCGTATTATCGGCTCGGACGCGTGAGCGACTCGCCGTGCATCAAACGCAAACGCACACACACACACACACACGCATCAAACCGAGCAGCGTGTTAGTGAGTAAAACCGAGAGAGGCCAGTAGTGGTAAGCGGCGGAAGAGGGAAGCGGGACACACAACGCACTCGGTGTGGTGCGGCGATTGCGAAGACTGACGCCCGCGGCGTTCCGGGGCGGAGCGAGGCGGAGTCGGCGCAGAGGGGCGCAGAGGGGGCGCAGAGGGGCGCAGATGGGCAGACCTGCGGACAGACGACGGGTGAGAGAGGGCGGGGCGGGGGCGGCGAGGGCACTCACCCGTTGGATGCGCAGCTGCAGGTCGCGCACGAGGGGCTCGGCGTCGTGGTGCACGTCGTGCGCCGTGTGGTGAAAGGTCCACCAGCCGAACACGAAGCCGAGCAGCGTCTCGACCAGCTCGAACTTCTCGCGCTCCTGCACGGCCTGCAGCTGGAACACGTACTCGAGCGACGCCTGGCAGAAGTCCCGCTCCGCCATCTCCAGCGCCGCGTCGGCCTGCGGATCGTGTGCGAAGGCGAGTGAGACACATTGCGGACGTGACGGAGGCGAGTCGACGGCTGAGGCGGACCGACCTCTTGGAATACGTTTTCCTGTTTCTTGGTCGACAGCGACAGAGTGCGCTCCTGGCTCTGGCAAAATTTGGCAGTCTTTTTGTCAAACTTCTTCTTTCCTTCCTGAAATACAGGTTTTACATATCATTTCTTGCCTGAATCGAGACCCTTATTAAAGCCGGCGTTCGACATTTTTGACGTCTCTCGCAATTAGCGCAGTTAACGCGTATTACTTACGTTTCGTCAAACCTACCTATTGTGCTAATTTCATTAAAAACCGCTCAAATGTTGCGTTGAAATAATTGTAATTAAATTTATTCAAGTCAAAGTTCGAAGGCTCACCTTGACGGCGCCGATGTGCTCCTTGCGGAACTTCTCCAGCGGCTGAATAATTTGCTCGTGGGCGCGTCCCAGCTGTAAAGAATCAACAGTCGAGTTGTTGTTTATTCTCATTTGGTGCAGACGACGAATTAAAATCGATACAATCTCGTTCGCCTTGACCGATTCAGAGTGGGAAAGGAGCGAGGCCAGTGGAACGAACGAGTGCAGATCATCCCCGCAATACAGTTTATTCTATAAATTTAGAACTTATTCCTAATAGCTATGATTTATTATGTCTGTGAGTCCAGTCTCTGCGTTTTCTTATTTGTAACGTGTTATGCGAAAGATAGTTGTTAACAATTCACGTGTTGTACGAGCCAAGGCTGTACATTTTACTCGCTCAGGCTTCCTTATTTTATAAGCTTAATTATTCCCTATGCAAGTACGTGCCAGGGCTCGTACATTCCGATCATCTACAACCGTGATGTTTTTATAAGTACGTGCCAGGGCTCGTACATTCCAATCATCCACGAGCGTGATGTTTTTATTATGTAAGTACGTGCTCTGGCTGTACAGTTTGATCATTTATAAGCATGACGATTTCCTACAATCGTCGGAGTCACGCCCCGAGAGTATAGCCCGACGCAGGCACTCTCTTCGACTGTTACTATGCAGTCATTCGTAATTAACTAAGTCATAGGAGTTTCAACCCGGGAGCATAGCCAGACGTAGGCACTCTCTCTGTTTGTTAGATTGCACTTATTATATAGCAATTAACATAATAGTTATTATTTCGCTCATAGTCTATTGTATAACGCGAGTGATAAATATAGAGTAAGTTCAATTTATTCTATTATTTCGAACCCCTGATGACCCAGGAACCGTACATTTTGGTCCTTCGAGCTATCCGGGAATAGCGGGTCTTTCGCGTACAGTTGATCGCGTTCGCGTTTTTCTCCGTCATCCTGAAGATCGGCGCCGTGGAAAAACATCTCACTGCTGGTTTGTTGGGTCGTAAAGCAAGTAAGAAACTATCATCCGCATCAATAGAAAAGAGGAGAGCAAGGAGAAGGAGGATCCATAGCGGTCAAATAGGGAGGCAGGCGACAGTGAGTCCGCTCCCAATATTTTCAAGGACCCACAGCGGTCAAATAGGGAGGCAAGCGACAGTGAGTCCGCTCCCAATATTTTCAAGGACCCACAGCGGTCAAATAGGGAAGCAAGCGACAGGAAGTCCGCTCCCAGCATTTTCAAGGACCCATAGCGGTCAAATAGGGAGACAAGCGACAGGAAGTCCGCTCCCAGCATTTTCAAGGGCCCACAGCGGTCAAATAGGGAGGCAAGCGACAGGAAGTCCGCTCCCAGCATTTTTAAGGACCCATAGCGGTCAAATAGGGAGGCAGGCGACAGGAAGTCCGCTCCCAGCATTTTCAAGGACCCATAGCGGTCAAATAGGGAGACAAGCGACAGGAAGTCCGCTCCCAGCATTTTCAAGGGCCCACAGCGGTCAAATAGGGAGGCAAGCGACAGGAAGTCCGCTCCCAGCATTTTTAAGGACCCATAGCGGTCAAATAGGGAAGCAAGCGACAGGAAGTCCGCTCCCAGCATTTTCAAGGACCCATAGCGGTCAAATAGGGAGACAAGCGACAGGAAGTCCGCTCCCAGCATTTTCAAGGGCCCACAGCGGTCAAATAGGGAGGCAAGCGACAGGAAGTCCGCTCCCAGCATTTTTAAGGACCCATAGCGGTCAAATAGGGAAGCAAGCGACAGGAAGTCCGCTCCCAGCATTTTCAAGGACCCATAGCGGTCAAATAGGGAGGCAAGCGACAGGAAGTCCGCTCCCAGCATTTTCAAGGACCCATAGCGGTCAAATAGGGAGACAAGCGACAGGAAGTCCGCTCCCAGCATTTTCAAGGGCCCACAGCGGTCAAATAGGGAGGCAAGCGACAGGAAGTCCGCTCCCAGCATTTTTAAGGACCCATAGCGGTCAAATAGGGAGGCAGGCGACAGGAAGTCCGCTCCCAGCATTTTCAAGGGCCCACAGCGGTCAAATAGGGAGGCAAGCGACAGGAAGTCCGCTCCCAGCATTTTTAAGGACCCATAGCGGTCAAATAGGGAGGCAGGCGACAGGAAGTCCACTCCCAGCATTTTTAAGGACCCACAGCGGTCAAAAAGTATATCAGCGTCCTTTCAACCTAGAAGAAGTCAACGGACGTCAATCTTCAGCATACGGAGGCATCTACAGTAAGTCCTTTCCATTTGTTTTGAGCACTATATTTCTGAGAATTATCTCATTTGTGAGCATAAATTTACTAAGAATGATCTGAAGCATTCATTGAGCATTTTATCACGTATAAGCATTTAAGAATTTATAATGCAATATTTACAAAGCGTTTAGTTAATTATTATATTAAGCATAATGGAGAATTTATTCCAAGCTTCGTTTACCGACGGTCTGAAAACCATCAGGCATTCAAGAAAAACCGAAGAGTTGCTTCGCAAACAAGCATATTTATTTAGGTCGCTTGATAAGATTTTTGAACTATCAAATGTATACTCCGAATCCGACAAAGATGAACTTGAAGGAGCGCTAGACGAAATAAAGTGGCATTGGGATTTAATTTTTAAAACCCATATCGACATACTTGTTGATCATGGCGGATCCTACTCTGAGTATGAAAATATATATTACGAGAAGGAAGCTATATGTAGGCGCCAAAAGAGAAAGATATATCTCAAATTACATTCTTTAGAAACGCATATGGATTCACCGGTACTTTATTCATATAATTCAGAAAATTTCTTGGAAACAGGTAATAATCAAACCTGGAAAGATTCAATTGCAAAACAACAGCGACCTTCATCAAATTTTAGCATCAGCAAAAATTCGCTGTCAACGCATTTCGATACACAAGGTCAAGGAAATGCAAATTTAAATTGTAATTCTACGCAAGCAGAGCAATCATTTCAAAATAAATCGGACAAGAAAATCTTTTCGTCTTCGGCAATGGTGGAAGGTTTAGCAGAAAGTGGTAACAATCAGCAGATACCATCAGGCATAGCAATGATGCCAATACAGAAGACCACTGATGTGCAGCAGGAAACATCGATAGTGGCATTGGCGGAAGCAGTGGCAGCCAGTCTCGGAGTGGACTCCAAAGAGCCCACCCGGTACCGGACTCCGATAGGTCTTAGTGTTAATCACAGTATACATGCAGATACTTATCAAGGCGGAGAATTATCCAAATTGGCAGAAAGCGTAGCACAGTCGTTAACTGACTACAGCAAGGAGCAACATAGCATCATCTCCGGGGTAGGAGAGACCCTACACCATAGTACAGATCATCAAACGCAACTTGGTTGTGAAGTGAGCGGAGAAGATAAATCACATCGTGTTAACGTGGGTATCAAAAGCATGAAATGCCAAGACAAGCAAGAAACAGAAGAAAAGGAAAGTTTGTCTCAGTCCATTTCTTACAAGAAGAATAAAAATTTAAATAGTAGCTTAGTATTGTCTAAGCCTTTGTTAGAAGCACCGATTCAATTGTATACGGAACCCTATTTGCAACGCAACTTAACACAAGGGTCCGACATAGTTGTAAGAAACAATAGCATAATAACTAGAAAGAGTTATGGCAAATTTTCGCATGGATCAAAAAAGGTTACACGCAAATTAAATGGTTTGCCTATCAAGAAAGGCAAGAAATATAAGCAAAAAGCTTTCGTGAAAAAGCAGGAATTTCGAAGAAGAAAAAATGGTGTTAAGATTAGAAAGGAATTTACAGGAAGGTCAAAAGGAAAGTTCAGAAAGAAAGGTAATGTCTTTCGTAAAAGGGGAAGATTGCGACACGTTATCGTTCCGCAATATAACAGGCTCACCGATTCAGGATTTTTCAGGGTTATGCAATCCTATGAGTCAAATATGAGTAATCAGAGGAAGAGAAAGAAAAGCACCATATATAAAATAATACTTAAAATTCCTTTAAGCATACAAACCAGAGACTATGTTTCGTATGTTCAGATCCATTCATGTATAACCAACATTGTCGAAACTTTACATTATTATACATACATCAATTAACATAAATCATTTTATAAAGTGAAAAACGATAATTAATATAATATCATAAACAATAAATGGAATGCCAGTTCAGCAAAATATCATATGTTAGCAAGTGGAATGACCTACTGTGAAAGACGTCAACTACAATGAATAATATTATGCAAGATATCAAATTACCGAGGTACGGTTGCATTTTACAACAATTATTTTTAACCTAGATATTGGTTGCATTCACCAAACCTGTAATATATTTTGTATGCTCATGATAGTTCTCAGAATGTGCTCAAGACAGGTAGTGGATAGGATATTATAATCATATAAAGATCAGGAGACGTCACGGAGCAGTAGGTGTAGCAGCGGCAGAATCAGCAGCCGGTCTCGCAGTGGCCTCAGGAGAAGCCACCCGGGACCGGACACCGGTTAGGTAGTGCAAGGGACCATGAGCTATGGGACCTAGTGTTAGTGATAGTGCTGTGATTAAAAGTGTTAGCGTAAGCCTAGAGACTGTTAAGCATAATATAATGGATTCATCTTGTAAAGCACTACATATTCATCTTGCACTTTTTCCTGGGGGAGTATGTACGAGCCAAGGCTGTACATCTTGCACTTTTGCCTGGGGGAGTATGTACGAGCCAAGGCTGTACATTTTACTCGCTCAGGCTTCCTTATTTTATAAGCTTAATTATTCCCTATGCAAGTACGTGCCAGGGCTCGTACATTCCGATCATCTACAACCGTGATGTTTTTATAAGTACGTGCCAGGGCTCGTACATTCCAATCATCCACGAGCGTGATGTTTTTATTATGTAAGTACGTGCTCTGGCTGTACAGTTTGATCATTTATAAGCATGACGATTTCCTACAATCGTCGGAGTCACGCCCCGAGAGTATAGCCCGACGCAGGCACTCTCTTCGACTGTTACTATGCAGTCATTCGTAATTAACTAAGTCATAGGAGTTTCAACCCGGGAGCATAGCCAGACGTAGGCACTCTCTCTGTTTGTTAGATTGCACTTATTATATAGCAATTAACATAATAGTTATTATTTCGCTCATATTCTATTGTATAACGCGAGTGATAAATATAGAGTAAGTTCAATTTATTCTATTATTTCGAACCCCTGATGATCCAGGAACCGTACACGTGTTCTATGTGATCGATTTCATTAAGTACATTCCGTTTAAATTTTAATGTATAAAAGGTGACGTATCTGTGAGTCCGTCACGTCCGCGTCACGAGACGTGACCGCCGAGTGCAAACCCACCACATTACGTCACGCTATAGACGATTCTCTCGTTGCACACAGCGTTGCAATTATTGTGCGCTCCTCGAAAGAACCACCCGTGCACGTGCTTAATACGAGTGAATTGCACACGTCCAGCGACGTGAGCGTACATACGTTGACAGACTAATGAGCAAACACGTAATCCGGCTCCTTATTCGGCGAGATAATGAAAGCTGATTTTCAAGTAGCCTAAATGTACAAACATTCGCTTATTAAATAATAAAATCAATGTCGAGGTTACTCGGGAACAATCGTTTTAGTTTGTCGCGACCTTAAGGAACATTTAAATTGAATACAGGTCTTGTAAATCTCTCAATATGTGCAATTGTGCATAATATATCATACTTAGTTTTTTCCGCTTACTCGGGAACGCGCGGCCTACTTTCGACGCATAACCTATGACAAGACAGGACGTGACGTACTCATCGATATGCGAGCGCCGTTCGAAGCCGGCGTCGTCGGAAGGTCGCGGCCCGCAAGGCCTCACTTGCACTATCGATACGCGATCATTAACTGACCGCTTACCTCGTTACTTTTACTACTATTCATTTTGTAAAAAACTTTGAGAGAATAGTGTTTAATTCGCACAACTTTCCCAGCTTTGATTCTGGTGAAAAGGAACGTAGACGAGCTCACCATTCGGTCCCGTTCATCCTCGATGGTGCGAATGAGGTGCGCGAAGTGCTGCAGTGAATGGCTGATGACGCGCTCGTCCTCCGTCATGGAGGCCCCGATACATGCGAACTCGAACTGCTCCATACTGGTTGCTAACGCCAGCTGCGCAGCACCCAGACCTACATGAAGCGAGCATTATGCACATTATTTCAAAAATATACCAAATTCCAGTGCTTTACATCACACATTTGTTGATATCTTATCATCTGATGGTGATATCATATCATATATCAACACCCATTTACTTACAATAATTAAACATTGCTTTAAACTATTTTGACTATCTGGATGCATAATATCATTTTAACTACAAGTCAAATCAATTGTACTAGCATTTTTTTAACACTATATTTTAGATAATGCCTAGGTAACATTGAAAATATTTAGAAAATGAAAAACGGCTTAATGTAGAAAGTTGCCAATACTTTTATTGTTTTTCGAAGTAATCTCCGTTCTTCTCTACACATCGCATTCGATGGAACCACTGAGAAAAGCAGTGGGCCCATTTTCATACGCTTTCACCGCATCTTCAGGGCTCGTAAAGCGAATGCTTCGAATTTTATTTTTAGTTATGAGTTCGTAGCAATATATCCAGCTTTTATCACCTATGACGGCGTCAAATACAGCATTTGAGTCACCGCCGTTGAACTTAACTAACATTTGGCGACACCAGTCCATGCGAAGGTGTCTCTGGTCGTCGGTTAAAGTATGGGGAATGCATCTGGTACAAAGCTTCCTGAAGCCTAAATGTTCGTGTAATATTTTTTCAACTTGACTCACACCAATGCCTAGGCTTGCCCGTATCTGCTCTCAGGTCACTCTCTTATCTTCCTCTATCATGCGTCGCACAGCACTGATGTTATCTTCAGTAGTTGCTGTTAAAGGACGTCCCTCACGCGGATCATCATTGAGATTGCTACGTCCACGCTTAAACTCGTTAAACCAATTGTAAATAGTGGCACGAGGTGGTGCTTCATTAAAAAATGCTAATCGCAGCCTATCAAAGCTTGGTTGTTGAGTAAGCCCAAAACGAAAGTCATAATAAATCTTTGACCGAAAAGTTTCTCGCGTCAGGTTCATTTTCACGTGTAACAAGAGTTTTAAATTTGCCGCCAATTCACAAAAACAAATCACAAATGAATGCAATATACTACATTGGGTTACCAAAGAGTTCTAAAATTGAAATTAAAAAAAAGTTTTCATTAGCAATGTTTCAACTGGCCCATTCTAAACATTTTCAGTGTTACCCACATATCTGTCTTATCTAACCACTCATTCCAAATTGACAAAGTGGAGTATATCTTATAAATGGTTAAACCAATTTTGACAAAATCTAGCTAAGTTACTTGTCTCATCTTAAACAAAAATAAATCAAACCCTTTTACCTGTTTAGGACCTATCATGCCAAACGCATAATTAGTTATTTGATAAGGAATGGTACTGCAACATTAACCTATATCTCTACATTTGTTTTAAGAAAGCATGAACTAATGATGAAGACCATTGATTTGGCATAATATGTCATTGGAATTTGTGTTATGAGACAAGTTCTAAGTTAAGTAGATGTTTACTGACATGTTGTGCACTGTATGTAAGAATTACTAATTTAAAAAAAAGTATTTTTTAGTCGAAGACAAAATAACAGCTTAATTTGTCCATTACTTACAAAATCCAACAACAATCAAAAAACAATCTTTCTATTAAGTAGAGATAAAAGAGCAATTAAAAATATGTTTTATAAGAGTGATAACATGTTGCCTCATGGACACACTAAGCACAAATATTATGACTCTTGGATTGTCAAATCAAATGGTTTACACCTACATCTATCTCACTACTATATTGTCACATGTAATAATAAAACATACAGCAAGTACAATGTGCTATAGTAACTTTGCTTCCACTTTTAACGAGAGACTTTTAGCTAGGGTTGAAGGACTCCTTTCTCCGCAATTAGACTCGAGGTTGCTCCGTTGTGCGTAGACTTTTAGCTATTAAACATACCCCTTAATTTAATTTTAGTGTTACTACACTATCACTTACATAATTATGAAATTTCGTGGAATAAATTAATTTAGACTTTTTCCAAACATACATGTACACACATTGTTACGCATTGTAAAAATGCGGTTTTAATTTATGAAAATTTAAATTGAATAATAAAGCTATGATAACAAAACAAAGATATTTAATGTACCACAATATTAAGTATATGGCTTATAGTAATTTTGTTATTCTTCACCATAATATTGTAAATCCCAGGTATAAACTTATAGTTATTCAATATAATTATGTTATAACTATTTAAATAAGGTAATGAATGTGTCATACTGCAACTTATCACATCTTTGTTAATTGACACTGTCATTGACACAAATTCAATTGTTCAAGTCTTGTTCCTTTTTATTAGTATATGATGTGAACAAAAACAATATGAAAATAAAGTAAACATAAAATCATCATATTAACAAATTAACTTAACATCATAGTAACATATTGCATAAAGACAATTTTTCAATATTTATCAGTCCTTTATCAGAGCTATTTTATCTATAACAGCCATCACTTTGTTAAAACATTTACTTTAAGCAAAAAGAGAACATAACATTCTGTTGTATTACTTTACATATTTTTTGTTGTAGAATTGAGATAGTGACGATTTCTATTGTAGAGAGATAGAAATTAGGAAAAGTGTTTAGGGTGGAACTTACGTTTGGCGGCTTGCACGACATCCTTGACCTCTTTAATTAGTCGTTTGATTTGGTGGCTGGTGCGCTCAAGTTCCTTCTCATGGCGCTGCAGGTTCTCGCGGAAGTGCGGGCTATCCGCCAAGCACTCGGTAAACTCTAGAGGCTGCAGACCCACACCCATCCTTGTGTAATGTACTCAAACTAGGCCTTTAATATCACTTTCACCTATACTCTGACAACATTGCTGCTTGCCCGACGCCCCGCAAACTCAAAACACGAAAATGATAACGAGTTGTGCACTTTAATAAGAAGACTAAAAACAACAAAGTAGGTATAACAACTACAATTTTTTTTAAGAAACTACAAACACGGTTTTTCATACTATCAGTCGAATAGTTTAAAAAATATCATTTTAAGAGAGAGCCGCGCGAGTTCACTAGTTATGGGCTATCAAGATAATGAATAATATTTATTAGACTACCATCACATAGACTACAATATGTTATATGACTATGAAGTATGAACTATGAAGTATGATGTAGACACTAGACTTCTATAATGTGACATTAGTCAGACAAATATCTGACATTTGAGTTTTGACGTTTCATCTATACATTAGTGGCACATAACCATAGACGTTGCCATAAGTTAAAACTATTGCCATAATATAAAAAAAACCAAAGACATTAAAATGTACGTATGATGAAGATGGTCGAGTTTATCACGGGCTAGGAGTTTTAACTAATTTCGGTAACTTAAAAAGTACTTTTTATTATTTAATTGTCGGTATTGAGGGTGGGTGTAATGCTATGTAGAGTGTATAATTTTAAGGAAGACAAGCTAAACCAACCAAAGCTGATTGATTTTGACGTTTTAGGGGGTTTGTTGTTAAATCGGGGCACGTTATATGGAGTTTACACTGTATTTATACAAATCTAAAAAAAGGGGGACTTAGAGGGAGGGAAAAGGAAGATAATTATGTTAGGAATTTAATTAATTTAGTTGTCATTTAAATATTATAAGTGTCGAAAATTAATATTTTTATTATTTTAATACAAATAATAAATTTAAATTTATTTCGTCGATAATAAAAAAAACACATTTCAATCAATTATTTTGCATAAACTATAAAATACTAGTACCTATTAAAATATTATTAAATTCTCTTTATAGTAGGGGTGCCCACAGTGCTAAATTGGGATTTACTCGAGCGTCATAGAGACCTATTGGGTTGCGAAGCAATCGATCGACGATCGACGAATAATCTAATAATTATAAGAAAAAAATGTTATATAATGTACTTATATATACCTTTTCATCGGTGGGGGGAGCGGCTGTGCCATGGACTCAAGCGCGTCATATATGGATAGCATCCATGTCCTACATATTTTAAATAATGTACGTATGTTAATCCGATTGTTTGCATGCTGGGGGTGGTCGGACGTAAGGGTTGAAAATAAAAAAAAATTTTTCGAGCGCGTCAGATTTTCTAAGGGGGTTTTTTTAGTGAACCTAAAAAAAGCTCTCTAATCTAATAATCTGACGATTTGGATGTGACGGAAACTCGTAGTCATTAAAAGAATGTGCATATCAAAATGGCAAATTTTTTGCACTCAAGCGCGTCAGATTAAGATATACATATATGGTTCATCTTTATGTCCTAGACGTGATGTCTCATAATCTGACGATTATCTGGAGGGATTCGCCTAATCTAATAATTAAAAAAAATATATTTTTAATCATTGAACTTAATTGATTGATAAGCTCTAAAAATAGCAACAAGTGTATGTTGTTCATGTAGAACTTGTATTTATTATTTAATAAAAAGAAATGCTTAAATTGAATAAAAAATAACCGGTTTACTTCGACGATATTCTAAAATATTTATACATTTTTCTAATGCACATTTTTTTTTATTTTTGCAAAGTAGTTTCACCCCAAAATACACTATGTTAATATTACTCATAGTTAATATTTTTAAACTAATATAGGCATCACGCAGCTGCACGTATTAAACTTTATCGACGATATCGGGTTTTTCTGACTTCAGCTTATGGAATTCGTCAGATTATATATTTTTCGTCATCCTTCAATTATTTCCGTCAAAATAAAACCAGCCACGCTCGAGAATGTCGAGATAACGTTTTTTTTGCAGCCCTCTCCTTTCTTTAGGTACTTACGTTACTTGCAAATTGTAAGATTAGTGAAATATACACACTTCTTAGTATGTAATTAATTCAACCTACCTTAATCTGACGCGCTCGAGAAAGTCTGATGTCAATTTTTTTTACTAATCTGATCTTTTATCCTTGACGGGCGGCCATATGTATGGGGCTCATATTTGGTAGCGGTATTAGACCGGGTACAATGTATCTCCCTGTATATTAATCTGTCACGCTGTAGTAAATCCCGAAATCCCCTGTTGGGCTCCCCTACTATTACGAAATTTTAATTTAAAAATAGATTTTCTAAAACGTAATTCACCCTTCTCACTTTCTCTCAATCGGTCTCAATAGCTCTGTCCCTTTTCTTCCACAAAAACACTGCACATCTTCGAGACGTAGCCGTAAAAAATTTACCCTCATGCGCCTTAAGAAGTTTCACTTCAAAAATCAAAACGGGAAAATGAAATGAATGACGGAATTCCTTACCGAAGAGGAGATATTAATTGTGGTCAAAGTGCCAAGTACGACAAAACGAAAATTTCATATACAGGACCTAATATTTATTTAATTCTCAAAGTATGTTTCTAATAATGATAAATACGGAATTAAGTTCAAATAACATATTGTTTAATTCAAAATACATAATGAGCTTATTCCCGAGATATCTGCGATTAGGTGTCTGCGGGGCCAGGGGTCGGGCCTTTGTCGCCCTCCTCGTCGTCTTCCGAGCTCTCGTCCTCGTCCTCATCCTCATCGTCGTCGTCGTCGTCCTCATCCGACCCATCCTCATCTGAATAAGTGTAATCTCGGCTTTCATCAAATGCAGCTGAAATTTAACAAAGGTTTTAAACTGATTAGTATTTTCTATAATGTACAACAACATTCAAAAGAAAGATTAGTCACCCGAGTGAGAGTACGAGGAGTAGTCGTCGTCGTCGGCGGCGGCCGCGCCTTGCCGCCCGTATCGGTGGGAGCGAGTGGAGAGGGCGAGGTCCGAAGTGAGGTGCAGAGCGTAGGAGCAGCGCGGACAGGGCGGCGCTCCTCTCGACGGCTTGGTGCCGCGGCGACGCACGTGCTCGTCGCAGAAACAGGTCTTGCATCGCATGCACGAGTACTGCCCCAGGCGGTTGCACGACTGACCTGGAGGGGACGTCGTGCGAGGTTACGAGGATCGCTCGACTTTTATATTCTACCGTGTGTGAGTGCAGTACTTACATTTGTACGTTTCAGACTCGAGCACCTGACAAGAGGCCTGATGTTCAAACTGGTCATCTTCACAGAGGAAACCTTGACAGAAGCAACATCTGAAAACTCGTCCTCCGTGTTCCCACACTCCTGGAACGAATCACGCTATAGTTGACTTGAACAAAATTAAAATTCCCAATAGCAGCCACGGAAGGATAATATACCTCTTTCACATTCCAGACAGACCGCATCTTGAAGAGGGCAGGTGCAGGCGTGTGACTGCAGGCACTTTCGCCCGTGACACACCCAAGCCTCACAGAAGTCACAGATTGCACCCTTTTCATACCAAATAAAAAAAAAACAGGTGAAATAAAATGATTGTCTTATGTATCATTTATACATCTTTGAGTGTTCTTGATATGAGGCATTTGAATGTTTTTTACAATATTAATAAAGCCACTGCTTGTTCCAATCAAAAATATCATGTAAGCCACTCTGTATTGCTTGAGACTGAAAAATTTAAAATACCTTACCAGAAAGGTCTTTATGGAGTTCCTTAAAATGTACACCTAGTTAGATATCTGGTCCTTTTTTAACTGTTGGGGTATGTTGTTAAACCTTTTTTAACATTGGTTACCACACACTCTAAATAGATTTGTTTCTGTTATGAACAATGCTTTTTAGGACAAGCGAGGATGATCATTTTTGTGATAACATCCATGTATTCAAACGTAAGATGGTTTTGAAGCCACTTTTCAAGCGGGAAAGGATCCAGTTAAGTGTGTTTTGCTAAACCAAATACATAAAAGTATAGTTAATGGCAAAATAAGACAGAATACCATCAGGACCTTTACTAGGATCAAATGATATTTTTAATTTGATATTTCCTTACTTGGATGACTCCGAGGCAATATAGGAAGTTTGTAGTCAAGTCAGATTTATAGACACTATGAAAATAATCAGTATTTAACTGGGAGATTTCCATTGCAACGACACTTCAACTTTATGATAGTTGGGAAAGACATTGATGCTTTGTATTTATTCAACAGATAGTATCAAAAGAATTTGCTTTTATTCTACCTTAATGCTGCACATTATGACACAAACATAATTCATTTATAGATTTAGAGATAGTATTAATTAGAAAATTTCTAGAATAATCTCTTCCAACCAATGTATTACTTACCACCATTCCCAATCCGGTAGTGTATACACCGGGGTGCCGGACCACACAGTCACCAGACTTCAGCATGCATTTCACCTTCCCGCACTGCGCACAAACTGGTAGGCGCTGTAGGGCCGAACAAAAGTAGCAGAACGCCCGACTCTTCTGCTTCCTTCGCAAAATAAAATATTATTATTTTAAAAAAATCGTTTTAATGAAAAATAACAATTCTACTTACTTTTGGCACTTATCACAATCCATTGGAAGGTTACATGGGTGTTGTGCTAAGTCAATATGCCCTCTTGCATTGCGAATTTCTTTCTGCCGAAGTTTTTGCTTTTCTGCCTTCTTGCGTTGCCCCGTCTTTTTCTTCGGCATATTTATAACCTCTATTAATGTTGGACTATATCAATCAGGACAATAGAAATAAGAATCCAGCTTGCCAGTTGCCAGTCAATTTCGAAATTCAAATAAAAACTACAAAAAACAATCACTGACTGATGATGATGATATTAAATTATCCCTAATGGGGATTGGGGTAGGCAAAGGACTTTAGTCCAAAGTACAGCCAGGTCTTGTTCTTGATAATAATTGGAGAATTTTCCAATCACTCATCAAGTTGAAGTAAAATCACTCAAACGTATAAAGTATAAACTATAAACCATTATAGAATACGTATGAACTATGACCCTAAATAGACAGATATATTACAGAAACCGTAAACGGCGTAAATTTGACAATCATGACAGAAGAAGTGAAGGCTATAAAATCTTTAAAAATTTATACGGATATGAAAAAATATTTTTGAAATAACGCACTTCATCTCAATTCATGAATGACACCATAAGGTGTATTAATAATAATATTTAATTGTGCCTCCGCTATAGTTCGTCTAAATTTCCATTATTTTTTTATGTAATTGGAGGCAAACGTGGAAAGAACGCTCGCTTAAGAAACGCTAACGCACGCTTAAGAAACGCTCAAACGTGGAACGACGGACGTCGAGGTGATACAACTCAGTCCGATGATGAAACTAAGCTGCAGGTATTTAGTAGTATTAAGTAAGTAGTTGTAAGTAGTTATTAGTTCGAACAATTCCTCTAAACACTCTCCATGGTAAATGCGGTAAAAGATGCAGAGAGATCCCACATCTCTACGCAACGCCAAGGGGTCAAGCAGCTCGGAAAGTGACTGGTCGTCGCTCGATTCGAATCGCTCTTCGTTGAATACGGTCATGCGGAAGGAGCTGGTACTAGGGAGCTCCCGCTCGGAGTGAGAACAGTACTACTACTCCATGTGAGGCCGAATTAGCGCTTTAAAGTTTCTAAGTTGCAACATATAATTGATATGCAGAATAAACTGGGTCAGGGATAGGACACAGGCTTGTGGGGCCCAGCCATGGTTTAAGGTCGAAACACGCTCCGTCGATGACGACCTTGATGCTCCGATCAGCGAGAAAGCTAGAAATGCAGTTGCATAATTACTCGAGGAGCCCATAGGCTGGAAGCTTCGAGAGCAGTTCTCTGTGCCACACCCGAAGGTTTTCGCTATGTCCAAACTTACCTCACTCACCTCCCCCTTGGACTCTATTGCCTCTGCCCACCTATGTGTAAGGTAAACAAGGAGGTCACCAGCTGAGCGACCACGGCGAAAACCGTACTGATAATCGCTAATCAGCTGGTAGCCCTCTATATAGGATAACCTCAGGAGGTTAATAATGGTTTCCATTATTTTGGAGAACAAGGAGGTTATAGCTGGACGATAGGGACGATAGTTGGACTGATCAGAGCGATTGCCGTTTTTAGGGATCGGTATTGAAGCGGTCTTCCAGCACTGAGGGACTATGCCGAGTGAGTACAGGTACTGGAAAAGGCGCGTTAAGACCGGAGCCAACTCAGGAGCACAAGTACTACTGATGGGGGGATGCCATCAGGCCCGCTCGGCGATTGTGCTTTGCGGACCGTTTCCGGCTACGAAGAATCACACCGCGAAATGGTCGGTGGTGGACCTCCCTTGGTCATCCAGAGTCGAGTTGAACGAGAAGAGACAGTCGGTGTGGGACAGCTCAGTCCTTGCTGTGCAGTGGACCCTTCCCTTGGACAGCATTGGCAAGAAAGAACCAGAAGGCTCGAGTCCCCGAAGGGAGGTTGGCCACTTTCTCGCTAAATCTGGCAATGTGCTCTGACTGCTTTAGCGATTTCCTGTTTGAAGGACCTGGAGGCTGGTCGTATGCTTTTTTACACGTTCGCCGATAGTCGCGTCACAGGTGTGTTTAATAAAATACATATGTAAGTATGTCTACTAAATTCAGAGCTGAGTGTTAGCGGATTTATTCATTACTGCTTTCTATTCAAATTCTACATTACATTTATACATTACTTACTTTTTTAGGCGTCGGGACGTGACGACCCCATCGCCCACTGGTGAAATAACCTGTGACAGAGGTTATTTCATCAGCGCAATCAGTCAACCCCTTCCTAGTGGGAGTGCCATGCTGTTGCCTTCGGGCTTCAGCCAAATGGGCAGGCACGACCGGGGCAGTACCACTGTCTCTTAGAAAACCGGCGTGAAGTGATGCAATAGGTTCGCCTTATTGTACTCGCGTTTCGTGCGGTGAGAGAGACTCCCGGAGCCCATCCCCCCCCCCCCCCCCCCATATAAAATATGAAGGTGCAGAAAAAAGAGAATCTACCCCAGGGGGGTACCACACGCGCTCGCGGTGGAGAATCCCCCTCTGGGCGTCCAACACCGGGACACTCTGCGCCCGCTGGTGGACGCACAGGCTGCCCTTCGTATTCTGGGGGGGGCAATTCTGCGCTCGGTAAAAACATTAATCGTTCTCGGGGCAAACGGAGCAATTTAACAAAGGCACCCCCGTCCACACTCGCCGTGGACTTCACAAATGTTAGGGGGCTCAATTCCAACATCAACGCTGTCCACTACCACTTAGAGACTGCGAAGCCGGCCTTGCTCTTTCTTACCGAGACTCAGATATCCCCCCCGGCTGATACTTCCCACCTCTCCTACCCGGGGTACAAATTGGAACATTCATTTGTGCCGCGGGCGGGAGTTTGCGTGTACGTCAGAGAGGATATCTGTTCTCGTCGCCTCGGGACGCTTGAAGGAAGGGACCTATCTAACCTCTGGCTGCGCGTAGACTGCGATGACCACCCGCGATTCTACGCATGCCTGTATAGGTCCCATAGCGGAAATACCGAAACTGACCGACTCATTGAGCACATCCAAATGGCTACAGATTCCCTGCTCGAAAGGGTTCCTACCGCTGAAATCGTGATACTTGGCGATTTTAACGCCCACCATGCCGATTGGCTCGGCTCTGAAACTACCGATCACGCGGGAAGATCCTTTCACGACTTTGCTTTAGCCTACGACCTGACACAAATGGTCCCTGCGATTACGCGAATACCAGATGTGGATGGTCATAAACCCTCTTTGTTGGACCTTCTGCTGACTTCACATCCGGAGAACTACCAAGTCTCTGTTGAATCGCCATTGGGTTCATCAGATCATTGTGTGGTCCGGAGCATTGTGCCGTTCACGCGCCCTCTTCGGCCTAGCTTCACGGGTTGTCGCCGCGTGTGGCACTATAAGTCAGCAGATTGGGATGGGATGCGGTCTTTTTTTGCGTCCTACCCTTGGGGGCCCATTTGCTTTTCGTCGAGTACTCCAGATGCCGTCGCTGACTCTGTCGCCGAGGTGGTCCTGCAGGGTATGGAACTCTTTATTCCATTCTCTGCGGTGCCGGTCGGTGGCAAGTCCCAGCCTTGGTTTAGGCGTTCTTGCAAAGCGGCTTTGCGCCGTAAGCGTGAATGCTTTAAAGCCTGGGCAGAAGCGGTGACATCCTGTGATGTGACTATCGGCGAACGTAAAAAAGCATACAATTCAGCCTCCAGGTCCTTCAAGCGAGAAATTGCTAAAGCAAAGTCAGAGCACATTGCCAGATTTGGTGAGAAATTGGCCCACCTCCCTTCGGGAACCCGAGCCTTCTGGTCTCTTGCCAAAGCTGTCCAAGGGAATTTCTGTCAGCCCTCAATTCCACCACTGCATAGGGAGGATGACTCACTGGCCCATACCGCGAAAGAGAAGGCCGATCTTCTAGGCTGTCTCTTTGCGTCGAACTCCACTTTGGATGATCAAGGGAAGGAACCACCGACATTATTGCGGTGTGATACTACGATGCTCGAAGTTATATTCCGGCAACGTGCTATCCGTAAAGCTTTGTCTTCCTTGGACATCCATAAGTCGAGCGGGCCCGATGGCATCCCTCCAATTGTGCTGCGTACTTGTGCTCCTGAGTTGGCTCCGGTCCTAACGCGCCTTTTCCGGTACCTTTACACGCTCGGCACTGTTCCGAAGTGCTGGAAGACCGCTTCGATACATCCGATCCCTAAAAAAGACGATCGCTCTGATCCGTCCAACTATCGCCCAATAGCTATAACCTCCTTGTTCTCCAAAATAATGGAAACCATTATTAACAGCCAGCTCCTGAGGTATCTAGAGGGCCACCAGCTGATTAGCGATTCTCAGTACGGCTTTCGTCGTGGTCGCTCAGCTGGTGACCTCCTTGTATACCTTACACATAGGTGGGCGGAGGCAATTGAGTCCAAGGGGGAGGCGCTGGCGGTAAGTTTGGACATAGCGAAAGCCTTCGATCGGGTGTGGCACAGAGCACTGCTCTCGAAGATTCCAGCCTATGGGCTCCCTGAGAAATTATGCAACTGGATTTCCAGCTTTCTCGCTGATCGGAGCATCAAAGTCGTCATCGACGGAGCATGCTCCGACCTGAAACCTGTGAATGCTGGTGTCCCACAAGGCTGTGTCCTATCCCCGACCCTGTTTATTCTACATATCAATGATATGTTGCAGCTTAGCAACATTCATTGCTATGCGGACGACAGCACTGGGGATACTTTTTACACTGGCCGGGCAGGTATTTCTCAGGCTGTTGTCGATGAGTACCGGAACAAACTTGTGTCTGAAGTCGAAACTCTTCTACGTGGAGTCTCGGACTGGGGTAGACTAAATCTAGTCCAATTTAACCCCAAGAAGACACAAGTATGCGCGTTTTCCGCTAAAAAAACTCCCTTTGTCGCTACTCCCCTCTTTGAAGACACTCTCCTTAAAGCCTCAGCTAGCATCGGGATACTGGGCGTTGACATATCGAATAACGTTCAGTTTCGCGGTCATCTGGAAGGAAAGGCTAAATTAGCCTCCAAAAAGCTTGGTGTGCTCAGCAAGGCGAGACGGTACTTCACTCCGGGCCACCGCTTGCAACTATATAAAGCGCAAATTCGGCCCCATATGGAGTACTGCTCTCACCTCTGGGCGGGAGCTCCCCAGTACCAGCTCCTTCCACTTGACCGTATTCAACGAAGAGCGGTTCGAATCGTCGACGACCAGTCACTTTCCGTGCGGCTTGATCCCTTGGCGCTGCGTAGAGATGTGGGATCTCTCTGCATCTTCTACCGCATTTACCATGGAGAGTGTTCAGAGGAATTGTTCGGTCTAATACCTGCAGCTGAGTTCCATCATCGGACGTCAAGGCAAAATACAAAATACCATCCGTATCACCTCGACGTCCGTCGTTCCACAACAGAGCGTTTTCTAAGGCAGTTTTTGCCGCGCACCACCACTATGTGGAACCAGCTGCCCACAGAAGTATTTCCGAACCAATTCGACTTAGGGTCCTTCAAGAAAAGAGCGTACCAATTCTTGAAAGGCCGGCAACGCACTTGCGAGCCTTCTGGCATTGTGAGTGTCCATGGGCGGAGGTATCACTTAACATCAGGTGAGCCTCCTGCCCGTTTGCCTCCTATTACATAAAAAAAAAAAAAAAAAAAAAAATTACTGCTATTGTACAGCTTTGTATTGAACAATGAATTACCTGATTATTTTATATGTATAGTCCTTTTCATGAAAGAAGTCCCCCAGACGCGGCGCTGCAATCGCATAACGTAATGTTGCCATTTATGAGTAAAAAATTTACCAATTTTATTTACATTTAGCAGATGTAATTTATCAAAATATAATATTATTTTTTGCATACTTCGATGAAACAATATTTCTGTTATGTAAAAAGTATATTTTTATTTACTTATATTAGCGGTGTACCAACTACTTACAGGGAAAAGATGAGAAAATAGGGTAAACAAAAGCAATACAATTTTTTATTTAGTTTTATTGCATAATTGTTAGGTTAGAATTTTTTTCGAAGTACACGCCGCTATTATACCTTCGTTTGTAATTCTTGTTACAGTTTTCTCTGACACACCTGCAATTAAATTATGAACAATTAAAAATAACAGTAACTTTAAGTTTATAATGCTTATGTAATATGTAATATATGTTTTAATTTCAGTTACCTAGTTTCATCACTTTATGTATTTATTCAATTTTGTCGCAAATACGAATTTATATCATAAAAGTCCCATCAATACAGCAAAAAATTATTAAATGGCAACTCTAAAAAGTACCTGTTATGGCGGCAAATCTCTTCCGAACATTGTTTAGTGGTATTAAAACACCTTGATTCTTATGTTCCGCTTCACAGAACTCTTTCACCTTTAATATCATTTCTCGAGCCGAACTTTTTATAATTTTTGGCATTGTAATCAATCTTTAAAATGCACTAAGCTAGTTAAAAATTCACAAAAATCTACCACAACAAACGAACTTGATAACATCGACGAATGACAACATTGCCGACCTGTCAAATTTAGTTCCAAAAATCACCGCGGGACTTCTTTCATGAAAAGCACTATATAAACATCCTTGTCATACATATAATTAAATATGTTCCATTCTTGAGTTTCTGAACGTTAGATACACAGTTTTTATCCATACAAATTGAAAAGCCACCTTTAACAATACGTTCAACGATAGTACTATGAGTACTACGTTACTTAGTACGATAAATTGTGCGCATTCAACTCGGTACCTAAATATTTTCGAATTGCTTCGTCGGGGAGGACCGAGAAACGACTCTAATTGAATGCTTCCAGTTCTAACTTCTACTTCACTCATCATTGCTATTTATCATAGTACATAAGTGAAACAAGTATTGCGTGTTTATTACTTTTATTACGCATTAGTTTTTGTTTGTTTACGTTGTTTGTGGACAAAGAAAATACTGTTGTCATAATAAAGAAATGGTAACTCCTTCTGATTTGGTAAGGTTTCTTAGATTACGTTACTGTGAGTGTGTATGTATTTGTAAATTTTGACATTGTTAAAAACAATTTGTGAGCTAATTATATAAATTACAATGAGGTAGCAACTTAAACTATTAAGTTATTATATTAACTATTAAGATATACGTATACCTAAAATCAAAATGTAGTGCTGAAATTTTTGAACTTACCTACCCAATATGTAATTTATTTCTTCGTCATTAATGATAGGTAATATGTATTTCTGGGTTTACTTCATATCTGAATAAAATTTTATTATATTATAATAGGAAAATTTAATGGTGGCTTCGTAAAAAATTAGTCAATAAATAAAATAGCAGAATAATAGTAAATTAAATGTATCAACTAGAAGTATAATAATAAATTATAAAGAGTATAGTGCTGTATTATGAATATGTTAGTCTTTTATGAATAAAAATCGATTCAGATGAAACGCGTGGGCGAGAGCGGAAAGCTGGTGCCGTTCTTCAAGGCTGTAGGTGTTTATTTCACCGTGGGTTGCGCCGCACCGTCGGCGTCCGCGGCGGCGCTGAAGTGCGCGCCCGTGATGTGCCTGCTGGCGTGCGTGGCGACGACCCGGCGCGGGGCGCACGGGAGGCGGGTGGCGGCCGGGCTGGCGCTGTCGGCGGCCGGCGACGCGCTGCTCGTGTGGCCGCATCTGTTCGTGGCCGGCATGGCGGCGTTCGCGGCCGCCCACCTCGCCTACATATCCGCTTTCGGGCTGCGGCCGCTGCGGGCGCGCGGCGCCCTGTTGGCCTACGCCGCCACGGCGTTATACCTGCGCGCGCTAACACCGCCGCCGCCTCTGCGCGCTCTCGTCCCGGCCTACGCGGCGCTCCTGGCCACGATGGCGTGGCGCGGCGCGGCCACTCCGGGCCCGCAGCGCTACGGGGCGCTGCTGTTCCTCCTGTCCGACGCCATCCTCGGGTACGGCCTGTTCGGCGGGTCGGTGCCCTACGAGAAGGTCCGTTAATTCCGTTTCCTTGCGCCGACGCTTCGCTTTCCTTTCGCCGATTATATTTTGTAAATATCGTTCCGCAGGTGCTGGTGATGACGAGCTACTACTCGGGGCAACTGGGCATCGCGCTGAGCGCTCTGCGGCGACCTGCCGACGCTCGGCACTAGCGTTGAATTCTCGATATTATCAAGGAGACGCAAGCGTTATATTTAAGTATTTAGATAGTTAAACGAAGCCAAACATACGCCAATGAAGGGCGACCATCTTCTGGTAATTGATATATTGTTATTTCAGACCAATCGAGGTGTTCGGTACCGTTAGTGAATAAGACTGAAAGCGATAGTCTATATATCGTACAATCTTTGAATAGTATTAATATTTTGTAAATATTGTTATATAAATTGTTTACATTCCAATTTTAAAATGATTTGGCCTAAAATCTATTTTGTCAATGTACTTATATATAATGTTATATACTCGGTAAGAACATACAAATAGAAATCAGAAAAGCGCAAATCGAGCGCAGTTATACATATCTATTGTGATCGTTCACATGTGACAAAGGATATAATATATAATAAGTGCCGAGCGATTAGTCGCAGCATTCGTCTTTGACGTGTTAGGAGAGGTTGAATTATTTAGTACCTAAGTGTTGCAATCTTCCATATTTTTAGTTGTTTATCAATAAACCATATCCACGAACGCTTCCATTATTCCAAACATTGTAAAAAAAATGGTGAATTGTAATAAAACACGCAATTTAAAATAACTATATAATATTTTATATTTACAAACTTAACAAATAGTAAGACGCGATGACAAGCGACGATTGTTAGTTCGCTCCTCGTGGTGCATTGTCTGCCGTGTGGCGGACGACATCTTCCGATTTGAACTGACGCCTCGCCAAAGGTTCTGGCATAGGGGCTAAGTACTTTTGGAAAAAACTTTCCTTCCTTTTCTCTTCTGTCATAAATAAAATGTTAGGTACAAGTTTTGTATTTTTAAAAACACTGACCGTCACCGATCGTCGTGTCGGCGAGCCTATCTATATGCCGAATGGTTTTATTTTGGATCGAGTTTTTTTTAGTTAAAATATAAAGCAGAGCAGAGGGGCTGTGTTAAAATAAAGTTTCTTCTCACGTAGAAGACGAGCCGAGTGACGTCACTCGCGGCGAAGGTTGTCGAGGCGCGCCTGAAGCTCGGCGTCCGCGTCGCTCAGACCTCCGCCGGCCGCTCCGCCGCCCGCCGCCGCCGCCGCCGTCGGGCTCGCCGGCGTTTTCGCTGTAGCACCGTAATCGTGTCATTCGTTTACAATTTTAAAGGGCGATATTGGTGAAAAGCTTACCGGTCACAGCGAGGGAGCCGGTCGCCTGCGGAAGGCCAGAAAGCTGGTCGTTGAGCTGGAGCCCGAGTTCGTCCAGGATCTGCGACACCACTGCATCGCTGTAATATTTGCCAAACTCATTTTAATGCAAGCACACTATTACAAACAAATGTATGTACTGGTAAAATCAAGTTGGTGGACTAATCTTAGTTGATTTAACAAATTCCTATTTAGACTTTGTACAAGGATTTTGACATTTTCTTCTTCTGGTGCCACTTTATTGCTAAAGGGTGACTGTTAACAACTTTAATTGCCAGGTATCTTGTGCTAGTCTATAAAGTTAAGTCCTTGGCACATGTGATCCCCCGTCCACTTAAGTACATTCTGCAACCACAACTTTCACCTCCTTGATCAAAAATAAATCATATAAATATGCCTTCACCTTTCCTCTTCATCATCGTCACCCTCCATGGCCTCATCGATAGAGTCATTCATCATCTCTTCCTTCATATCCATTATCTCAGACTGCTTCTCAAACTCCTGTAACATTGTGACACATACATATTGACCTACAAATAATGAGGAATGTTGTGTTATGTCCTGAAGCCCACCGAGGTGTTAAGCTCTAACAATCTAGTATAAAAAAACTATTTATTGAGTAAATAGATTTTAGACAGTTTTGTCAAAACCTGTTTAAAATTAATGTGATGAAATCAGATTGATTTTCAGAATCATATGTACTTATAAAATTATGCTTAGCTAAATAAAATGTATCCTAGTTCGAGTTCATCATAATCTGTCTGAATACCTGAAGAATTCTCTGTATTTGCGGCACATTTAGTTGTCTGTTCATTGTTGCCATGGCCCGGGTGACACCACGCATTGCTTGAGCCATACTGCTCTGAGACTTTAGTGTCTGTATCTTAAGAGAAACAGCCTGGATATTTGCCTTCATTATCATGAACTTGCGAACATAGCGCCGTGTGCGGACAAGATCTTTTGCCATTATCTTAACAGCATCCTAAAAAACAATAAATTCAATTAGTCTCAACCTCAAGTAAAGAGAAAGAGTAAAGAGATAGTAATGTATTCCCATTTTGTAAGGGAAGCTCACACCTTATTCCCGAAGGGGATTTAAAATAATACAAATTATTACCATTTGCCCTTCCTTAGCCAGTTTTTTAATATCAGCAATCACTTTCTTCTCTTGCTGTTCCATCTTCATTCGCTCTCTATCAAGGTCGCGCATGGCTTTGTTCAATGCGCGTTGGTTTTTACGCAGCATCTCCTCCGGCGTCATTCGGTGTCCAAACAACCACTCCATAACTTCCTTTTTAAAGCTAATATAGAAAATATTATAAAGTCATCTTTTTATTTCAATCTCGTCACTCGTGTAATAAGAATAAGGAGAAATTGAATAAAATCCTTTTGTTGTTAACACATACCTTTTTTGTATGAAATATTACAGCAAAGTCTAAACTGGATATAAAATATAAATGGAATGAATCACCGAGTTATAATATGAACATTTATAATTTCGTCTTTTCACTGGATAAACGAAAGCCTTTATTCATAATATATTTAAATATCAGATTAAATTCTTAATACATATTACTTACTACCGATTAAATATTAGTGTAACAAAACTAAGAAATTAATATAGAATTGTGATTGATGACATTTAATTATGGTAAAAAGTTAAATATTTACACCTGAGACGAATCACTAGTTTCAGTTTACGACAGGCGACGGCGCGACCTACTGACGCCAAACAAATTTGTATGGTCACGTGACAAATCGTGAGCTCGTTCTATTACTTTACAAATTCAAATTGAAATTAATAACATATAATATATATATATTCATCAATTCAATTCCGATCATTTTCACTGAGAGTACGCCGAGAATTTAGCTTAGCACTTAGCATGTATCTTATAAATTTGTTACGTAGAAAGGAAAACATTCCGGCACTTCTCCAGTGCCTACGCCTAGGCCTCAGGAGTCAGGGTGCCTGATGGCTACGTTAGAAGGCGACGTTGACCGCCGATACTATTCGTACCCTCAGTGAAAACTAACTTCTCATAAAGGGCACACATGACATAATGTATCAAAATAATTAATAAACTGCAGACGTTTTTATTGTCCGTTGAGTGAACTGACAAAAGGTCTACTTCATGTCAGTTCCTATACTGTAAGAAATAGTTTAGTAGTAAGAAATAATAGGAATTAATATAAAAAAAATTGAATGGTCATGTAACAAAGCGTGAGCGTGAGTAATGTCGTTCCCATACAAATTCATTTAGTGTTAGTGGGTCACGCCTGTCAAAAAGTGATTTTGTCTCAATCCCCTTATTAACATATTACTATCTTATCTGTGCTTAGCTCAGTGTAACATGACATTAGTTAAGCGTATGTTATCACGTGACTATTCGCATTTGATTCCGTTTTTCGTTATCTATAAATAATTTGTACCCTTCGTATTTTAAAAATAATATTTATCAGAAATCGTTAAAAAGATTTAGATGTAGCCGAAATATAGCAGATCTAGAAACGTTTGAAACGTTTTTTACTAGTATTCCTGTTTCTACAACAAAATCATTAAACTCTTCACATATTATGGCAGAGGCAATGCTGAAAAATAATGTAAATATGTTAACAATAATGACATTATGGGAGTCTTATGTGATTTTGTCTAAGGCTTTTGACTGCTTGCTTCATGAAACAACGTCATCCTACATACAAATTACTATACCATCATTACCATGTCACACAATGCGTTGCGCCGCAAGCGCGCCGGACTTGTGACCTGCGGGACGAGGCGGGGAGCTGTAAAATATATTGCCACACTGCAACGCCCGTGTGGCACCCTATAGCTCGAAGTAATTGCGCCTGTGGCCGCACTGCACACATTTATCGCCATTTAGGCTACTAGAATTGGCGATAAAAATATTTGAAAGGCGATTGGTCGCCTATTAGGCTACTTCAAGGACATGTCATGAATCGCAAATGAACTACTTTTATTAAAAATCATAGTCACTCTAAGATCTGTATGAGATATTAAAGTAGTAAGTTTCCAGTAGGGGAATACCCAGAATTTTTCTTAGAAATTATGAAACCAAATTTAGGAGGTAGTACTGTGCAATGTACCTACCTATGTTGTTGTTAGTGACTACTGCAATTATCTATATTATACTGACTAAATTCGAGAAAATGTTTTGTGCCTTTCGTTTCGTTCGCTTTGTCAATTTGTTCTTCAACTTCAACATAACCAGTGCGTGTAACAAGTAATTTCAAAGCCATCATTTCTGTGAAAAAAGCATGGTAAAACACGGCAAATATGTGAAGTATTATCGCAAAGAATGGGAAAAAATACCAGCATTTAAAAGTATGTTTAAGAACTTATGTTTTTTACCGTTTAAGAGGGCCCTGTCCTCCAGTCAGGCAAGCAGGAAATCTCTAGGAACTCTTTCGGTGGCGGTGGCGGTTGCGGGTTTGATTCCCGCCTCGGAACAAAATATGTTTGTGCGACAGATATTTGTTCCGGGAGTTCTGGATTAAGTATAAATAAAGTTAAAATTAAATATAGGTACACTACAATTTTATTTTATTTTTATATTTCGGCTCCTTTTTAGGCTACACTATCCTGAAATTCGGCTATATTAAGCTACTTATGCTGTGAATAATGGCGATATCAGTCCCGGTGTCGTTGGCAACACTGATCAGTGTAGTGAACATCGGGGCTCGGGCTCCCTATTCCCTAGTTTATGGTTGATTCTGTCATCTGTGATGTTGGCTTAAAGGTCTCGTTACCAGGCCATAAAACTATTAAAAAGAAAAAAAATCATCTGTGATGTGATTGTGTTGTAGATTTTACGAATATTGAATATTCAATAATGATAGATTTTTATAATTTTAATCCAAAGTACTGTTTATCTGAATAAAGCCTTACAGATTAATAGTTTTATGTGTAGAAATATTTGTTTCTATGATATATTGTGGGTTTCTACTGTCTAACCATTTGTGCCTTTGATTATTAATTAATGTCAAAAGAAAAAACTCGCGCGTTTTTCTATTTTTAAAATTTCTGCCTTCGGTGTCTCTTTGCACTTAATAACCAACGTTTAATAATAATATTAAAAATTGCTTTCCTATTAAATCTACTTTCTTAAAATTAAAACGTGGTAAAGATTGTATTATGAGTGGCGACGATGTAACTATAATGGAGGTGGACGAAGTTGAACCTGCGACTTCAAAGACTGCTGCATCAGTCTCGTTGAAAACCGCACAGTTGCCGTGGATAGAAAAGTATCGTCCTCAGAAATTTTCAGACATAGTTGGGAATGAAGATACCGTGTCACGGCTGGCTGTGTTTGCAAAGGCGGGCAACGCTCCTAACATTATAATAGCCGGTCCGCCAGGTGTAGGCAAAACGACAACTATTCTATGCTTGGCACGAGCTCTGCTCGGAGTGGCTTTCAAAGACGCCGTGCTCGAGCTCAACGCATCAAACGACCGCGGAATTGATGTAGTTAGAAATAAAATAAAGATGTTTGCACAACAAAAGGTACAATATACAGCATAGCTTTAACTGGGGAAGTACTCTAAGTAGTTCTGAAGATAATAAATAGTAATTTGTAATTAAAGTTTTCATTTATTAAATATGAAGGATACTTTTATTAGACTAAATTTTTTATCTCTATAAACGGCTACTTTCCAGGTTGTGTTAAAAATTGTATGTCAATTAAGTGTTATTTCATACAATAATTTACTTATTTTTAATTAGGTGACACTTCCCCCTGGACGACACAAGATAGTGATACTGGATGAGGCAGACAGCATGACTGATGGAGCCCAGCAGGCTCTGCGACGGACAATGGAGCTTTACTCGAGCACCACACGGTTCGCTCTTGCCGCTAACAACAGTGAGAAAATTATCGAACCTATACAATCGCGTTGTGCTGTGCTTCGTTACTCTAGGCTCACTGACTCACAGATATTAGCCAAGGTACTGACTGATGACTAAACATAATTTTACAGATTTTTATATTTGTAAGTTTCTTCAGCATCATCGTGATTAATGCATCATTAGTAAGAATATTATTTTTAACTTATTTATCAGTAACATAGTAAGTAATCATTTTTGGATAATGAATGTCAAGGTGGTAGAGGTGTGCGGGAAAGAAGGTCTCTCGTACACCGAGGAAGGGGTGTCGGCCGTGGTGTTCACGGCGCAGGGAGACCTGAGAGCCGCACTCAACAACCTGCAGTCCACGGCGCAGGGCTTCGGCCACGTCAGCCCCGATCACGTGTTCAAGGTGTGCGATGAGCCGCACCCGATGCTCATCCGCAATATGCTCGAATCCTGCCTCAAGCGGGACATACACGAGGCCTACAAGGTCAGTCCTCGCCCCTCCACACTTCTCCCTAAACGGAACCTGTCGTCGGTAAATGCCAAATAACGCTTCGCAGGTGATAGCGAAGCTGGTGAAACTGGGCTACGCCGCGGAAGACATCGTCGGTAACATTTTCAGAGTAGCCAAGACGTTGGACGCGCCCGACGACGCCAAGCTGACGCTGATCCGCGAGATAGGGCTGACGCACATGCGCGTGGCCGACGGCCTCTCCTCGCCGCTGCAGCTGGCCGCCCTGCTCGCGCGCATGTGCCACGGCTCTTGAAATTCTAACCGAAAGAGTAAAGATTACAACCTTCAGCTTTTTGTTATTTTCTTTTGTGCCCCTCTCCCTCCGTACGGTGAAAAGATAAGTTTGGATCGTTCATACTAGGAGGGCTTCATCTTTACCCAATTTCCTCCGAGCGAAGTCTCGGGCACGGCGAGTGAAATAATAAAAGGTCTCGACAAAAAAAACCACGCATACGTAAAAATACATTTATGCAAAAATATAAAAAGTATGACGAGCGTAGAGTTGCGCCGGCGCAGGTCACCGCGTGCCCGCGATCAGCTTGTTGTGCTCCGCCATCAGACTCTGCAACCACAGGCCACCGTTACCTCGCAGTGATGATAAAGGATAAACTTAAAGGTCGTCCGGAGCGCGGCGCGAAGGGAGTGACGGCGTCAATGGATGACCTGCTGCGCCTCCACCGGCACCTCTTCGATCATCTTCTGGTGCTCCTCGCTCAGCGCCTGCCACACACACACACACCCGTCACCTCGCTTACTCCCGAGAGCCCTCGTCGGATCGAAAGGGATGGAAATTACCTTGAAATACTTGACCGTCTTGACGCGCAGCTCGAGCGTGGCGTCCTCGTCGCACACGAAGAGCGCCTGCGGGTGCTGCTGGAAGGCGGACACGGTCCACATGTGGTTGACGCCCTCCTCGATGGCCTTGGACAGCGCCGGCGCCTTGTGAGCGCCCGTGATCAGGATCATCACCTCCTTCGCGTCCATCACCGTGCCGACGCCCACCGTGAGCGCCTTCGAGGGCACCTTGGAGATGTCGTTGTCGAAGAAGCGCTTGTTGGCCTCGAGCGTGTCGTAGGCGAGCGTCTTGACGCGCGTGCGCGACACGAGAGAGGAGCCGGGCTCGTTGAAGGCGATGTGCCCGTCGGGCCCGATGCCGCCCACGAACAGGTGCACGCCGCCCGCCTCTTTGATGAGGCGCTCGAAGCGCGCGCACTCGGCCGCCAAGTCGGACGCGTTGCCGTCCAGCACGTGCGCGTGCTCCGGCGCTATGTCCACGTGCTTGAAGAACTCGTTGTACATGTAGTGGTGGTAGGATTCGGGGTGGTCGCGCGGCAGCCCCACGTACTCGTCCATGTTGAAGGTGGTCACGTGCTCGAAGGAGAGACGGCCTTCGCGATAGAAGTCGATCAGGCGTCGGTACATCCCGAGGGGAGTGCCGCCCGTGGGCAGCCCCAGCACGAAGCGCCGTCCCGGGCCGGGAGCGAATTCCTTGATGCGCTGCATCACGAACCGTGCCGCCCAATCCGCCACCACCGACGCGTCCTCTAAGATTATCAGGCGCATTTCGATGTAAACTGACTCTGAAATTAATATAATATTATAAAACGTGCATTCGTATACTTTTTAAATAAAGTTGTTAAAAAACTTGGTCCATGTGGTATTTCCTCATTGCACGCTGAGCTAGGAAAGCTCCGGCTCGGGTCACCGGTGCCGTACACCAGGCAAAGCTTTGACTAGCGCCCGTGTACTTGTACAACTCGAAGGCCTTTAATGACTTTATAATATTATTTGGCTTCAATTTCATTATGTTATCTTACCAATAATACTTAGAATAATATACTTTATCAGTTTCTCTGACCTCGCGAGTCAGTCGAGTGCAGATATACGTGTCATCGACCTAAACGTTTGCAACGAACTTTATTAGTTTCTCAATTATCAGTAACTATTATTAATAAGAATTCGATTAGCATTTTACACCAGTTCACTAAATTTAAGTGAGTTATTTTCTAAGCAATATTTAATGTTTCCGGTTTTTAGACAATAAAAAAACTTTTAAATCGTTTCTTTCATTTTGACCTTGAAAATGGAAATCTTTAAAATATACCTAGATGGAACTCATACAAATAAGGTTAAAAAGACTTTTGCCACGACAGGTCACTAACCTTTAAAAACTGCTCTCGTTCCGAAAGGATCTGTGAATAACGAAAGCTGCGGCCGACGCGCTCTCGCCGCTGACCACAGTCGCACACTGAATGTATATTTTTGTTTGTTTACTTTAACGTCTATCAGTGAAATTAATAAACTAACAAAACGAGTGACAGCGCTCGGTACGTAATTAAAGTCGGTCGACATGGAAGTCACAGATTGAGCTGTCAATTGTCAGTTGCCAATAATTGCAGTTTGGGCGCGAAATTTAAACATTTTGCACATTGTAAAACACGATTTAAAATCAACAAGAAAATATTATTTTGTAATGTTTTATTTAAATAATAGGTACTTAATAATTAACGTTGTCACGACGCAGGCGGATGGAATTTACTGTTCTAATATAGTACAATACCGCACCGGACGAGAGGAGATTTAAAAATAATAATTAAGATAAATTGTGTACAGATTTTTCTAAACTGCACGAGGGAGCGTAGAAAAATCAAAACTTCATCGTGTGTAATAAGCCTATCGTTAAAATTATTGAAAACATATAAAATTCAGCTTTAATAAAGTTAATTGTGCTGGACATTCTTAACTAGTGAATATAGTTTGTAATTACTAGCTATGCTATTTAATATAACATTATCACTACGATCTCTAACACTATTCAGAGCCTGCAGACGATCGTCTGGGTCAAAACTAACGTATATTTATTAAACGAGTTAATAGACGATAGAGAGATGGAGTAACTCGACAATACGAGGTCACTCACTTGGCGCAAATGTTTACATTGTGTGGTGACGGTCACGTGATTACAAAAATACTTCATAAATAGTAAAACTTTGTTCTACCGCAGACGATTACTATCAAAGGGAGGAACGAGCGACGCCGGATCACTGCGGCCAGGGCGGCCAGGGACGTCCGGCGTTTTGAAGATGAAGCGAGGGAGGCGCGGGTGCCGGCCGCGAGAGAGACCCGAGAGCCCCCGGGGGCTCGAAGCGGGCGGGCCCTCGGGGGACGTCGCGGGAGCCCCCCCGAGCCTCGGGTCAGGCGCAGCGCGCGCGTTTCGCCGGCGGTTCGCCCTCGCCGCTCCAGAAGGCGTATTCGGGCAGCCACTTGACCAGCTGCGCGTCGAAGAACTCCTCCAGACTCTTGGCGTCCCTGTACGGCTGCGACTCCACCTGCGACGAAGGCCGAGTTACAAGGGACGAGGCGAGGCCGGGCGGGGCCGGAGCGGAGGCGGCGGGTACGTACGGGGTTGCGGCGGTAGACGTTCCGGAAGAGCAGCCGCACGTCGGCCACGAACTGCGCCTCGTGCGTGTAGCGGTTCTCGGCCCGGGGCTGCAGCTTCATCCGGATCACGTCCAGGCACATGGCGCTCCCTCCCTGCGACGCACGACCTTTCGTTATTACCGATTTCGACAAAGAGCGGAACCGACGACTCGGTCGAAAACGAAGCGAACCTGCGGCTCCCGGAACGGGATCGACTGGTCGACCTGGCAGTACAGCTCCAGCGTGATCCTCTCGACGATGCGCCTGCGCCGGCCGCTCAGCTCGCCGGGCGGCGTCGGGCCCTCCTCGGGCAGCGCCGCGAAGTTGACGCACAGCAGGCACTGCCACGACTCGGTCTCCCTGCGAACGGAGCCTTGAGTCGAACGAACGAACGGCGGAGACGCGGGCGGAGCGGCACTCACTCGGGTAGCTTCTCGACGGCCGGGATGTGGCAGTACTGGTGGAAGACTTTGGGGCAGCGGTCGCAGCACATGAGCTCGCCGCCGTCCATGCAGACGGCGCACCAGTCGTCGTTGGGGTCCGGGGGCCTGGCGTCCGTCGACGAGTGGACGGGGTCCGGCGACCTTCCCGCGCCCTCGGCCACCACCTGCACGCCGTTGGAGTCCAGCTTGGCGATCGTCGCCATCAAGTCTTGCACGGACTCGGCGCACACCTTGTCCAGCTCGGAGGACGCTCCGCCCTGGGGACCGCGCCTCGGATTAGTCATCGTCGTCTCCGTACGGAGAAACGTCTCACACGAGATAATAGTTTCCACTCACGTTGAGGCTGGGACTGGGCGTCTTGGGGTTGGTGGAGGTGACGAGAGACGTGCGCGCGGGCGTGGCGAGGCGCGGGCCGAGAGTGATCTTGAACTCGGGCCCCGACGCGGGCGGCGGGAGCCCCGGGCCGGTCGCCCCTTCGCCGGACGCTGCAATCGTTCTCACTTCTTACGACATTCCACGACTCGAAATACATTTTAAATAAACGCTAGTTACCCGAGCCGGGGCCGTGCTGCGGGATGTGCCACTTGGCGCCGGCGGGCGGCGTGAGCGCGGCGAAGGGGGGCGCGGGGGGCGCCGGCGAAGGGGTCCGGGGCCCGCCGCCGCGGCGCCCTCCGCTCGCGAACGCCACGTTGCCGTACGCGTTCATCACTGCACAAGCGTCGTATCGTCACTCGAGCCGTCGAGGCGCCCGAGGTCGGATCGGGAGCGTACTCACTGTGGTAGGCCTGGGGGGCGTGAAGGGCTCGGCCGCTCGCCGCTCCGCCCGCCGCCGCCGCCGTCGCGCCGCGCCCCGACGCGTTGAGCAGGCCGCGCAGGTTCAACTCGTTCATACCTGCGTCGGAGCGAAGAGCGCTTTTGAACGTTAGGCTGCCGCCAGAATCGGAAGTCTCCGAGCCGGACGTACCGTGCAAGTGATGGGGGTGCGTAGTGGAGGTGACGTGCGGATGCCTGAGCGGCGTGTGGGGCCTCGGGCGCGCCAGGGGCAGGCCGTAGGCGCCTCCCGCGGCCACGTACGACTGGAACACGAGCGCACTTCCTCGTCACTATCACGTTAATTAAATAGCCTCTAATTCGGAGAAAGCATAATAACTACACTATCGCCGGAGTACTTCTACTCCAGGTCCATGAAATTAGGGATTTAGGAGTCAATAAAGCTTCTAGAATGTTCGATTAAGTATTTTAATAATGTAAAGCCTAAAGTCATACTTTTCAAATCTCTGGTCCGTAGCATTTTGGAATATGGTAGTGTTGTTTGGAACCCTCAATATTCTATATATTCAATATATATACAAATAATAATGTTAGCTATAAATGCGAGTATGAAAAAAGACAAGCTTTCTTTCACTTGCGATCACTCCGCGATAGACGCCGCCTCATCGACATTTGTTTACAAAATTTTAAATAACTTGGTAGATTTACCTAATGTTTTAAGTCAAGTGAACTTCCTCTTAAAGAGGAATCAATCCTTTTTTACGTTCGGGCAGTGAGGACCAACGTCGGTCGTAATGCTCCTCTACACAGATCTCTATCGACTTTAAACAACGCTCTGAGTACTTGCGAAACAGATCCATTTAATGACAATCTCCATGTCTTCAAGCGTAAGATGCTGCAGCCACTGTTGATCCGTGCCCAATAGTGATAATTGCAAAGTAGAAAATTATTTGTTTTTTTTTTATATTTGTAAATTGCACATGCATGTATCTTGTTTTTTATGTCATGTGTTCTCTGTAAGTGTTTGTATGTGTTTCGTTAGTGTGCCTTTTGAAATAAAATAGCCTTTATTTCGGACAAAGTCGTTCTTTCTTACGTACAATAAAATTTGCATTATCGCATCGACCCAGAGAAGTAGTACTACGTTTATAGTATATTTAGACCCCTCTAATATAGAACCGGTAGTTTCTTTTTAGTAAAAGTAAGTTCATTTTAAGGCATTTAAAGCCATTTTTTACTTTCAACCGACCAACTTACATTCATTTACAGACATTACGTATTGGGGCATTTTGAAGTTCATTTATTACACTATTATCATCGCTCCTGCAAACTCACCTGACTTCAGACAGAGTAATAACTTCAGAAATAAAGAAACACACGAACGGTACACGGTGGACGTTTAAAACAAAATTAATATTAATTAATCGCCCTCCTCAAAACTCAGCAAGGCTTCCGTAGAATCGAAATCCAAATCGGCGTAATTTTTATTAAATTTGTGAGTTATAAGTAATATCTGTATATCTCGAGTACCATAAAACTAGTTTTCTCAAATCGCACTAATGACGTTTACATTCCCAAATCCCCGATCGGGACCTACCTGATACCGAGCCATCGTCTGAGACATGAAAGAAAACGCACCATTATCGCCAACATTATAAGCGCTTATAAGGTTTTAGAACAATAATCATAAATATATATCATATTATAATAAACGCTCACCTGATGCATGGCGACTTGCTGCAGCGCCAAGACCGCGGAGTGGGGCGCGGCCTGGTAAGTCCCGCCCGCCCCGGAGACGGTCGCGGGCGGCGGGGGAGCCGAAGGCGCCGCCGGAGCCCCGGAGCCGGCGCCGCCGCCGTCCACCTTGCCGTCCACGACGATGGCGCCGATCGTCGACAACACTGGAACACGAACGCCCGAATAGTGTCGAGCCCCTCGGGGGGCCGCGGCGAAGACTCGCGGGCGGACTCACCCCTGACGAGCTCGGGTAGCTTGTCCAGCTGCAGCGTGATGCGCACGGGGATCTCGGGGTTGGGGATGTCGGCCCGGCGGCTCTTGATGCGCTGCAGGTGCTGGCACACCGTGCGCTTGCCGTGCAGCACGGCCGTGTCGCTGCCCTGCTCGAGCGCGGCGCCGACGAAGCTCAGGCAGTGGTCGGTGATGGCGGCGAGCTGCTCGAGCGCGGCCTGCTTCTCGCCCAGCGTGCGCTGCTTGCCGTCGCAGACCTCGTTGAGCCTCAGCACCAGCTGCTTGCCGCGCGTGTTGATGGCGTTGGTCAACCTGCGACACGCCAGTCGGGCTTCAGCCGGCCCGCTCGGGTCGGGCGTCGGGGGTCGGGGGTCGGGGGTCGGGGCGAAGCGGCACTTACTTGACGACGGTCTGCGTGATCTCGTGAACGAGCGCCTTCTTCTTGTCGGCGATGAGCTGCCGGCGGTCGCGGATGACCTTCATGGCGGACCCGAGCAGCACGCGCTTGTAGCTGACCTCGGAGACCAGCGCGGCGATGGCGACCCGCGCCTGCGCGGCCATCTCGGTGCTGAACTGGTACTTGTGGTCGCGGTGGTGCTGCAGCTGGCAGTCGCGGCACGTCAGGCGGTCGCACGTCTCGCAGAACAGGCCGAGTTTTTCCTGTCAGGGAGCGAGTCTTTCAGTCGACCGGAACGAGGCTCGCTCGGGGCGATGGGACTTCGGTCCGCCGCGTTACGTACCTGAGGATGGTCCCGGCAGTACATGTCTCGGTCGGATCGCGAGCCCTGCGCCGCCTGCAGCTCCGTCACGGCCTCGTCTTTGCTCTTTATCGTGTGGTCCTTTGTTATCTTGAGCCTGGGTAAATGTTTTATTATACTTAATATAATAATGTCACAGATTAAGATAAAGGACGCTAAAGTTCTTATAAATTAATGACCTTTGATGTGCCTGCACACAATTGTCACAGATGAACTCAGCACAGTCCACGCAATAGCTGGTGGCGGGTTCTGTGTCCTCACAGCTGTTGCACTGTTGTTCGCTCCCTCCGGCTCCTAGAGGAAATCCAAACGCATATGTCTGATAATCTCTATGAGGTTAAAATTTTATCCATTGTTTTGGTTTTTACTAATTTGTTAGAACTTTTATTGATTGCGCGACTATTTGTGTTAGCACAAACAGTTGATAATAAGATTAGTAGTACCGGTGTTGCCTGCATGTTCGACAGAAACCTTCTCGAGAACAAATCTCTGGTCGATCATATTATTGGGTTGACACTGGAGCCTGCAAACTGCACACTGGATGGTGACACGGCCCGCTCCTAATGAAGAAAACATGTATAAAACTGCAATTCTATAGTATTGTTAACAGAAAAAGAACTATAAACTTTAAACAAAAAACAAATCATTAATTCAAAAGCATTTACTTAACAGAAAAACTCTTGGAAATAGATAAATTTTTAGAAAACCTTTATTATTATATGTACCTAACTATGATATAATTTAATTTGAATTGTAATTGTATTTATTTGTATTGTACCTAAAAAGTCTCTGCTACCAGACAGTTTCTCTTCCACTTTAGCTTTAATACATGGCTCACACGCTGAATGAAGACATTCCATTAATTTAGGTATGCCTTCTGTTTGTGCCAGCACAGCTTGGCAAAAGACACACTTGATAGTGAGAAAGCTTGTTCGTACTGCCGGTGACACAAGTGAATCAGCCCCCTCCCCACCATCACCTTTGCCCAATGCATCTGCACCACCACTGGTACCAGCACCATCTTGGCAACTCACCTGCAATATTTAGATAATTTTATGGATGTAAACAGATATTTTTTAAAAACCTAGTTTTTCAAAGGATTGTAATGTATGTATTGGTACATATTGGCAAAAAAATTGTTTAATAGATATACTAATTTATTATAGTTTAACATAAATAAGTTAATTAGTTCTTACATTAGGACGAGAGGACGAGTTATTGGTGAGTTCCTCAAGTACTTCCTCTTTGATAGTAACACCGAGCAGGGGTCCTAGGTCCATAAGTGCTCTCTCAATCTCCTCACCACAATCGCTGCCACCCGGGAACAGACTTGAACTCTCCATTAAACTGAACTTGCACTAAATCAGTATCACTTCTATTCTCATTTT
This sequence comes from Pieris napi, assembly GCF_905475465.1. Lineage (NCBI taxonomy): Eukaryota > Metazoa > Arthropoda > Insecta > Lepidoptera > Pieridae > Pieris > Pieris napi. The sequence goes on along the minus strand of NC_062248.1, from coordinate 12,370,079 downwards.
ATGTCATTTAGAAAAGTTACGAGCACTTATACAGCGATTATGTTTTACCACATAAGCGCAAAAAAATTGAATCCTTTTTGTTTTCATTTAATTTACTATACGCTCCACACTACTCAATGCTCATGAAGACATGAATTCAGAATTGTTCAATTGTAGTCTTTGAAGTTTAAAGACATCTTTCATATATACTTTTAGTTTTTACTTTTTTACTGGATTTGTGTAGAAGATGCATAAACCCAAACCACAGATAAGTAAGTAATATGAGGACGTTTGACTTTTTAACTCTGTGGACCACAAACGATTATTGCTGTATCTATGGGCTTTATGAAACGGTGCTAACACGTTCTCAAAATGCCAAATACGTCAACTTCCGTCAAATATGAACTACCAAACTGTACCAAGTCCTACTTGATCTGTTATAAAGTCAAAAATCAAAATATTAAAATGGCTGACGGAACTCCTAGTAAAAGCGATATTGAAGCTATTTTTCAGAGACTACGATCTGTTTCAGCCAATAAAGTAAGTCAAACATTTAAAAAAAAATTTCGGTTTGATTACCATTGAATTTTTATAATTAATATCATTTACAGATATGTTTCGACTGCAATGCAAAGAACCCTACGTGGTCGTCGGTGACGTACGGAGTTTTCATCTGCCTAGACTGCTCAGCGGTGCACCGGAGTCTTGGAGTGCACATAACCTTCGTACGGTCCACCCAGCTTGACACCAACTGGACATGGAAGCAATTAAGAAATATGCAGCTGGGTGGAAACGTGAATGCGGTACTTATCCAGTCGTTTTATGTATTCTTCCTGTATTACTGCTATTATGTTTCTATGTTATTACATTCTGTATTTTGTAGACTCAGTTTTTCCGTACACATGGGCTAGTAACCGACGATGCACGTCAAAAGTACAATTCAAGAGTTGCACAAATGTACAAAGACAAACTTAATACGATGTCTGAACAGGCTATGAAAACATATGGTACTAAAGTAAGTTAATAAATACCCTTATTCATAATAAATAAATCAATCTATGGGAAGAGAATTAAGGTGGTTATGTGTACTAATGTCAAGCTTATGAGCTATGCATCATTTTATTTATTGTAAAAAATTTATATACTTACTTCTAAAAGGATCTAACAATGCTGTCAACATCATGAAAAAGAACATGTGATTTCTAATCAAATTTTTATTTGTGACCAGTTGTTATTGTCTGCAATTTCATATTACTAGTGGACCCGACAGACAATGTCCTGTTACTAACTAATACACTGGTGTCTTAAATACAAAATTTTAAACTTAAAAAACAATAAACAAACATTGTCTTAAAAACTCATCAATATTGGTCCACCCATTTATTGCTTTCCGGCTTGGTCGGGATTCAATCGTCTAGGTGTGGCATTGTTTATGATAATATTGGCACGATAAGCTAATAGAAACTCAAATAAACACATGAACTGATTAACTTCAAAACTTTTTATTGTCAATTGCGTTTTGTGTGTCTATGGCCATCTCCTGGTTCTTACCTACCTCTCGAGTTATAAATAGTGTCAATTTTTTTTTGTAATGCCTATTGTTATTTAAACTCAGTCTGTTGGGTTGTCCTGGTCAAAAATGTCTCGCCGCTTTTTTAGTCGTCGAGTAGTTTCTGGTATAGTTAGCTGTCCTGCTAACTGATCGGGGTGCTTTTGAAGTCTTAGTTTGTAGTTATACCCATGTGTGATTATTTCCTCATTCATGGACTTCTGTTGTTTTGATAAACCATGGGGTATTTGATATATTTTGCTTGATTATGTAATTTTGAGCTCTTTGTATTATTTTTATATTTGAGGCACTAGCAGATCCCCAAAGCTGTATTCCATACGTCCATATGGGTTTGAGAATGGTTTTGTATAGAAGCAACTTATTGTCAATGGATAGTTTTGAATTTCGTCCCATTAGCCAGTAGAGACCCTTGTATGCGTCGGTGCTCTCTGCCAGTTAGGAGGATTCTGTTTGTCTGTGTAAATGTCTTTAGAATTTGTCTGCACTCTATTCAATAGAGCTGTCGGGCTGTTAACATCAGCTACTGAACTCCAGAGATGAGCTTCTTGGTCGAGTCAGAAATAAGCTGGGATGAAAGGCTTGCTGAACAAGCTTTTTATCCTTCATATTAGGACCAGTAGCATTAACTGGTAAGAGGGCCTGGGTTCCCACCCTCTTACTTCCGTGAGTGTATCTTTCCGTTCCCCCTTCTGTGAGTGTATCTTTGTTTAGCAAAACTTTGTCCCCCCCAGAATACGTGGGACAGCCTGAGCAAGAGAGGGAATCTCCCCTTAGTCAGTTGGTTCGGTTAGGGCGCCGAAGACTCGCCTTCGTTCTTCATACTTTGCTACTGCGATCTCGAGGTGTAAAATAGTGTCACTAACTCTACTTTCTATATACCGATATTGATATCTAGTTCAAAAGTTACTAAAACTTAATTATTATCTAAAAATTTAATCTCCACAATCTATGCCTAATAATAATAAATAATATTTTTTTTTCTTTACTAGCTACATTTGGAACCTGCAACAGCTGAGAAAGAAAACAAGGCAACGAAGGAGGTAGACTGGTTTGCAGAACATACTGATGGCACTAACATTGACTCAGAGGTATTCGCCCCGTCCCCGCCACACCACTCCGCTGGTGGTGGGGACTTCTAACAAATACATTTTAATCAACATTGCATATTTTTCAGTTGATGCTATTAATGTGTGTTTGTGAGGAGTTTTCTTATTTTTCATGATAATTAATCAACAATAAATCGTTAATAATAATAAATAGCATGTAACCGGTTAATGCTTTTACTTCTAAATGTTAAGAATTTTTTATTGTGTCTTGATGAAATAACTAGAACCTAGAATTTTCTTGTTTGTGTACACTTCCAAAGTTTCTTCATTATTTCATTCTGCTTTAACCGTTCTATGATCTTCAGGTGTAGGACCAAAGTGTTTGAAGCAATGCTGTGCTGTTTATAGATTTGGTCATTTGTCATTAAGTAGTTAGCTTAAGTTTATAGATTGAAAAAATCAAAATGAGTAAATAATATATTATTTACTTATTTAGTCACCTTCGTCGTCATCGGCGTCTAGAGCTAATATTCTTATTTTAAAAAACTTCACTACTGCATCATCTTCTACTTCATGAGATATTCCTCTAATATCCTAATAGGATATGAGATTCTCGAATGGCAGCCGTCGCAACTCTGGACACACAACGGACAAAAAAACAAATGAGAATTGATTGCTTCTTTATTATTATATCCAATATCCAATCCACTATTTACCGAATATCTCTCATATCATCCGCCCAGGCCTACCCCGCGGCGGTGACTCCGGTGAACAACAATTTCAGCGAAGAAGCTCGGCTCTGGGGCGCGAAAGACTCCGAGGACGCGCCGCCGACCAGCGGAGCCCCACCGAGACAGACGGCGAGGAGGACGGTCGGTACCGCAGGAGCGATCGATTATTCCTTTATTATTATTACGGTGCGGGGAATAATTAGAAAACTTTGAATCCTCAGCTAGGGGCTCGCAAAGGAGGTCTCGGGGCGACCAAGGTGGCCGCCAACTTCGACGACATCGAGCGAGAGGCGATGATGGCCGAAAAGCTGAGGATGGAGGTCGGTCTATTGCGACGCTACGGGTGATGGGGACGAGCGAAAAGTTAATAGTTAATGAGTACGTCACGTGACGCGTTGCAGGCGCCGGCCGCCCGGACCCAGCCCACGGCCGAGGCGGTCGCCGAGGAGGTGGCCGCTCTGCGTCTGCAGTACCGCCCCGACCGGGCCCGGCAGAACGCCGACAGACTCGGCATGGCCAACACTGCGGCCCGAGACCGGTATTTCGAATGCCCTTCTTTCGTTCGGCCCCGTTTAAAACAAAAGCAAGGTAAACTTTAACATTCGATCGTCGCAGGGGCGGAGTCTCGCACAGCGCGACGCACGCCATGCAGAGCATCGAGCAGGAGGACGCGTCCTCCGCCGCCGACGCGCCCGACGCGGACGACTTCGCCGCCGCCTTCACCATGATCAGGTACGGCCGCCTCGTCGCGCGATTTCTCCGCAGACGAAGGCGCTTAAACGCCTAAAGGAGTCCCTGACGTCGAAAAATGTGCAGAAACGAGCCGTTCGGTCGAGGCGGGGACCTCGGCGGCGGCGAGACCGATTGGCAGATCGTCCCGGAGCCCGGGCGGTTCTCGCGCCCCTCGCCGAGCTCCGAGCCCCGCCCGGCGCCCGCGCAGCCCCGCCGCGCCCCTCGGTCCCGAGCACGCGACGACGACGACGACTCCGCCGTCAAGAAGTTCGGCTCGGCCAAGTCCATCAGCTCGGCGCAGTTCTTCGGCGATCAGGTGAGCGGCGACGCCGAGTTTCGCTCGAGAGCGGAGCCGGGGAGTCTGAACCTCGATAATGCGCAGGAGTCCCGCGGCGAGGAGTCGGCGCTGTCGCGGTTCTCGGGCAGCTCGCACATCTCGTCGGCCGAGCTGTTCGGCGGCGCCGCCCCTCGCCAGCCCGCCTTCGCGGTCTCCGCGCCGGACCTCGACGACGTGAGTATCCTCCGGGTCCGTCCGCCGCGGCCCCGGTCGGTTGCCCGCTAAAGTCGCCGGATGTCGGCAGGTCCGCGAGTCGGTGCGCATGGGCGTGACCCGCGTGGCCGGGCGCCTCTCGTCGCTGGCCAACGGCGTGGTGTCGTCCATCCAGGAGAAGTACGGCTACTGATGGACTGCTGCGTTTCGTCATTTCAATGTCTCCAAAATATCAAAGCGATCGGAAGGAACGACGACATTTATTAACTTTATATTTATTCTACAACATTTTGCGTATTATTGTACATTTGTAAGTGAAATATTGTAAGCGACGCGCTGAAAACATTCCTCCGACTGAGAATATGAATCGTAACGTAACATTGTATATATTCAAGATTAGAAATTAAATAAACAAAAGCCTCAATCGACGGTCTACTTGGCTCGCAGCGATACTGACGAGAGGTCTATCGATGTCTCTCATGTAATATTGTATGCTCCGAGCGTTTTAGATATTTGTTTGGTACTCGGTGAATTCTGGTGAACCGCTATGGACGATTCGATGGATTAATAAAAATATATTTGCAATAAATTATTGTATATTTTAAAAAACTCAATTCTTTTTAGCTACTATACAAAGGTTTTCCGGTGAGACCGAGTCGGGGATAAAGTACGTCAGTCGAGCGTCGAAACCGCACTCTTTGAGGTAGAGCACCCGGCCCCAGTCGAGGACGGCCTTGGCTCGACGCCCGACCTCTTCCCTCCGCTGCCGAGAGAGGTCTCTCTGGCCGGAGTCCCTTTTGTCCCGGCTGCGCCCGTCCCCGCAAGTGGCCCACGAGACGATTCCTAGCATTATGTTAAACTCTCTTTTGTCTATTCCCAGTTCCTGAAATGCGATAATTTTACTCAAAAAAAACATTTCCAACTTTGGTAGGTAATTAATTACACTCTTCTCAAAGCTTTTACATTGCCCTAGCCACCGCTCTCACCGTCAGATGTTTGTGAGCCACATATCCATTTGAGCTGCACCGGTGGTGGCAGCAAGTGGCTATGAGCATGCCACGAGTTTTCGGAAGCGTATTGGCCGATGCGAGACAGCGCAACGAGAAATCTAACAACACAATAATGTATCCAATTATGACGACATAGTTAAAGATGATCGATTACAATTATTATTAGCAGTAGTATTGTATATCTATTGTTTACTGGGAACTCTGAGGTAATCATTCCAATAAATACTCACCCGTAGCTACTCCACATAAATGTTTAGCAAAGCCTACAATACTTTCACTTTTCTGCACGGCTGGAACGAGATCTAATATCAAGTGAGCTAAATCTGCTCTTAACCTGAAGGATCCTTTGTTGATATTAGCTGGCTGTAATGATTTTGTTTTACAATCATCATCCTTATTACTATAATTGTTAATATTTTCAAATGAGCCCATTTCCTTTTTATTAGATAATTCAGGACTCAATTTGTGGACAATGTTTACTACTTTATTTGAATTGTCACTCGAGTTCCGGATCTTGTTGTCTCTCTTGTGTCTGAGAGAGGCTCTCTCTACCAACAAAATGGAACTGCCACTTGCGGCCGGACACCAAGCGTGCCACGCAAAATATGATAGATGGCCTAAAATCAAGCATTTCTTATTTTATAATTAAGTTAAACATAATATTTTAAAAACCTACTCATTAATTACCTTTTCCAGCTCCAAGTTCAACATAACAGGTATGGTCTTTGACTAAGCCCTCATCTTCCATTATATGCATTAACTTTGATGCCTGTCTCAAGTGACGTAAAGAACTCTCTGTTCTTCCTTCTGTTAGAAATTCATCCATTACAGCTGGATGAATTTCTCTATCAGGCATAGTGTCTATTTTATCTTTAAGATATGCTGCAAATATATAAATAAATTGTTTTAAATCTTGATAATTTAAGTTTAGTTTAATAATTACCACAATTATTATTAAAATACCACAGTAACATAATCTATACTTGAGATCTGTGTTATCAATAATGTGTAGCCCTAAGAAGCATTAAAAATATATTGTTTGTTTTGAGCTATGACAATACATTTACTGAAATAATTTTATTTCTTAAATTTCAACATTCTGTATTAAAATTGTTCCATTATAAAAAATTGATGTATATCAATTATTATAACTCATAATTAGATACTTAATAGATGATATCTTACTGTCAAATAGCAGATTAACTTTATTTATAATCTGCTCAATCTGAGTGGATGGTATTTCTGAAAGTGGTTGTTTTAAGGGGCTAGTTTCAACCGGAGCATTAACATTGTATTTGATATAAGGTGGCACCTCTCGCTGACGAGCATTACATATGGTGAGGTGCTTTTGTAGCTTGTTTGCATAGCATGTACTGAAAAGGGGATGTAATTAGGAAAGGTATGTCTTGAAGCATAAAAAAATATTGTAATTGTTTTAACTTACTGTTTATTGTCGTTTGGACAAGGTATTCGCTTTTCATCCTGTAACACATATGTATCTTATTATATTAATTCAATATATTTTGTAAACTAAAGTCTTGGGCCAACTGACTCCAAGTATAACGAGAATTACATATTTTAAAACAACTATATTGCAGTTGTGTTACTTACCTTCCCATCTTTTGTGCCTATCTGAGGTTGGTGCTCTCCACAGTAATTCCATCCAGGGCGCACTGTCATACGAAAAAATCGCTTCTTTCTTACTACAAAGAACTTGCACTGAGGGCTTAGTGATGGTACTTCCTGTGCCATTTTAATTTCGAAATGTCTGCGTAAACCTGAATTGCCAGATATACCTCAAAAAACACCCATGTCGATTATGTCTTTCCTAAATAAGTGACAGAAACCACGAAACCTTAAATTTCTTTGTGGTTTTTGCCTAATTGAATCAATAAAATAATATATAACTAACTTCTTTATAAGTTTTTTTGGTTATGTATGTCGTGTCACTCACAAAACTTCATAATACGTATCACCGCCAACAATCGCAAAATAATAATTATTTACTGCAAATTACAATAACTATGGTGTAACTAAAAACTATTTATTCAATTTTTTTTAAAGGTTTATGGCCTGGTAACAATATTTAAACCCAATATTTAATTAAGTTGAAGCTATGGTGTATATACATCATATTTCTATATAAATTCTAGCAGCATTTACAATTTTTTTAAATTACGTCCTTCAGTAGTCAATAGTCATGAGTGACATGACTGATGAGTGTTGAGTGACATCGAACAAGTCAGAACAATCGACAAGTAGTGACTAGTGACTACTGACTACTGACTAGTGTTGCCAACTAGCCGCATACAATTTACTACTTAATTAGTCATTATGCCAAAACTAAATATATTGTACTGTGACCAAATAGGCCAACAAATGAGCCAATTTTTAAACAAGGACCAAAATCTTATAAACAGCTGTTACCCAAATGCTACTTTTAGATACATATATTGTAAAGAATATTGTACGAGTGTCATCCAGTAAAACGGATAATATATTTATAGGCAATAGAGGGAATTTAAACAAAAAAGAGCTATGAAAAATTGTGCTCACTTACTACCAAAAATCTGATTATGTTTACATTCCCTTATAGTAAAAACGGGTTGGATCTTAAAATCGGTCCCCCGAATCTGATGATACTGATTATGCAGGAGTCTCGGGGCACATTGATTGGAACACCTCCAAGTGATTTTTGCTGCCGGAAATGCGTTTAAGTATTTTAAAAAAAAGGTTGCGTGTACTTATGTACGCGCGTAAGAAGTAATACTTCTTTGGCTTTCTTTATTTTTTTGAAATATAATTAATTAATAATTTATAATTAACGTAAACAATTTAATAATATTTAATATTTAGTATATTATTCAATTATTAATTAATATTAATAACAATTATTATTATTATTTATTATTTTATTATATTATCATTCAATTTAATAACTTGGTATGTTTCATAACCTTTTAACTAAGTAACAATAGGTCTTTGTGAAAAAGCATTGCTAAATTTCTTTGAAAAAATAATTAAAACTCAAAAAAAAAAGTAAATGTCATTATGGTCATTCAAAATTCTTGGCATACGAACTTCACGCATATTCTATTTCTTTTTACTTGTAGATTGTCTTATTCCTATCTCGCTCGCGCACGCTATAATCACACTCCTAATTTTGTGTCACAGGTGCGCGCGCATTGTAAAATTTCACTCTCATAAATTTTTCATAACGCGCCTAAAGAAGTATAACTTCAATAATAATAGACTTTTTGGACAGCTCCGGCGCTACGGGAAATGCAGCCCCTTCACCCTTGCGTACCAAAGCACAGGCATTTTATTCAAGCCTCCGCAGTACGGTAATTACAATTTTACGGTGACATAGACATCAAGTTTCAGGCCTCTTTAACATCTATATTAGATATCTCTGCATTATCTTAATATATATAAATTACCTGTCACGTTGTTTGTCCGCTATGGACTCCTAAACTACCGAACCGATATCAATCAAATTAGCACACCGTGTGTAGTTTGATCTAACTTAAAAGATAGGATAGCTTACATCTCAATTTATACCCGCAATATTATTTTATTGCAAAATATTTTCAGCATATTTACAACTTTTAGCTACACTCTCAAATACATGCGCATACACAACTATTCACACTCTCAATCATTCACTTCATTTGTAACACTAAATATTTTCATCTTTTCTTTAAACTAATTTAAACATGTACCACGTAATAATTGTTTTCTAGTTACCCACAACACCGGGCCTCCCTAGTGTGGGGAGTAGCGATATATGAATTCTGTCACAAACCCTTTTGCCATAAATAAAGTTTTTATTATTATTGTATTACTTGATAGTCACAATTTTAACAGATAGCGCTGTGTTGAAAGTACCAACGTTTCACATAAGCTACAATTTAATGGCTAACCATCAAAAAAGTATGATGGTCCCCATGACTGGTGTTCTCCTACCGTTTCCCTTGAATAGTCCTATGTAATATAACAACAACCTTAGTTCTCGGCTTTTGGGAGGGTTGTGATGTACCGGGCGAGTGCTTAAACCGTACATGGAGGACACGGTCGAATTTCTTAAGACAAGCACGAATTATTAAAAATCCTATACTTGACGCTGGCTAATGCACAAATCGTGCCAGAGCCATAAAAAACAAAAAACAACCTTAGCCATAGCAACGCTTGGAAGAAAAAAAAAACTATAAACCTCTACTTGAACTGTGGTGCACTACATGCTGTGGACACCTCGACGAAATCTGTGGCTTTGAACCTGCATAATGTATCTATATAACGTATTTTACTCTATGCTGTGAATCAAACCAATGTTTTGAAATTGGAGGTTAGGCGTCACTTACATTTTTTATTAGGTTTTAAACGTTATTTTATACATAAATATTATGTAGTGAAAACAGTTTAAACAGAAACATGAGCTCACCTAGAAATGACAGTGAAGAGCCATCCGTCGCCGCAGCAGAGTCGGAAAGTGCTTCTACTGGAAGTAATGACGCCGGCGCGTCAGGTCACCATCAAGCCGCGAAGCGAAGACTCTCTAGCACAGCAGTGATAGAAATATCAGATACTGACAGTGATGATTCCGATGTGTGTGCTGTAAACTCCTACCAAGCGTCTGCCGATGAAGTCAAAAGGATTCGTAAAGGTATATGTCGTTTGTTTTTTATTGACAACAAACGAAGTAGAACGACGCGGGAACTTTAAATATTTATTTATTTTACTCATGCTGGTATCCTTAAGAGTAGGCAGATTAACGTGAGACCACATGTCACGTTAATTTTAACTGCAAATAATATGCAAATTTTTCATGGCAATGTTAACCTATTTACCACATAATATGGCTATGGCGTTTCATAGGCAGGCTTACCATGATCACTATGAACAAGAGTTTGATTATTCATTTGAATTCTAGTAACCACTTATTGCTTTGTTGTATAGCGTATGGTGTAATACTGCTTGTTTCTCTTATATCTCCTCAGTCAATTTTAATTTCCAGATTACACCTCTTCATCGTCATCATCATCATCAGACTATAGCTCAGATTCAGAGTCACCCTGGGAGGATGACTCTATTGTAGTAGAGGATAAGTTTGAGACCAAAGCTAAAAGAGCAGAGCTCAATCCACGTGCAAATAGGATGGATGACCCCCGGCTCAATCCAGCAATAAAGGTAACTCCTCAATAGTCTTTAAAACATTAACTGAAATTATTTTTTTTCTAGTTACTATTATGACTAGTATTCTTATAAAAGCACTAACGTTTAATCCCATTTCATTATTTTAGTTAGATGAAGTAATAGATAGATTAACAAGTCACTGGAAAGAAGACAAGGAGCATTTGAGCAAAGAAGTAACCCTGACGTGCCAACCTTTCAAGGTGTGTCGAGTGCACAACTTACTCGCTAATCCTGAGATCATCAATAATATAGTAGACGACATGAACACTTTAGACTGGACACGAAAAAAAATGGATCTTTATGAGTTTCACCAGACAACAGATCTCGCCAACTTAACATGGCAAAGGAGTATAAGAGGCATCTATGAACTCTTAAAGACTGAATTAAAAAATTGGGTCTGTACCTGCTAATATATGTTTATCAAAAAAATTATTGAATGTCTAATGAACTAATTTTGTAGGTATCAGAAGTCACGGGCTTAGAATTGCAGAGTGTGTCAGCATCGTGTTCACTGTACGGCCCCGGAGATCACTTGCTCATTCACGACGATCAGATGACTGACCGGCGGGTGGCATTTATTTTCTACCTAGCACCGTGGCACCCCCCGGACCTTCGACATCATATTCACAATGGCGACAGTGATGCGACCGATCAGAAAGTAATTTTTTATTATTTTCTTACTTTGTGTGTGTAAATACAGATAGTACTCGAACGTTTATCCCCGCAGAGCGCGCCGTGGGGCGGCTGGTCGGAGAGCATGGGCGGCGCGCTAGAGCTGTTCGCGCGGGACGCCAGCGGAGCGCCCGCCGACGTGGAGCGCCGGCTCTACCCGGCTAACAACACGCTCGCATTCTTTCAAGTCGGCAGCGACTCCTTCCACCAGGTTGCAATCATTACGCTAATTGTACAAAATTTATCAATGAGGTATTTCCAATTTAATGATCTTCGGTAACGAAAAGGTGGGCGAGGTCCTGTCCATGGAGTTGCCGCGGCTGTCGATCAACGGCTGGTTCCACGGCCCCGCGGCCGAGGCGAGCGCTCCCGCTCCGGAAGACTTGGTCCTGCACAAACCGCACTCGCAAGTGGTGGTCGTGCAGCAGTGGCTGCAGAGCACGTACATGTCGACGCGAGTGCGGGCCCAGGTGCAGGCGCAGATGGAGACGGCCAGCGAGGTCAGCCTCCGAGACCTGCTGCGGCCCGACCGCCTCGCCGCGCTCATGGCGGCCCTCGAAGCGCCCGGTAGGGCCGAGTCGCCTCGCCCGCGTCCGCTTAGCGACGGGCCCGGATGAAACCGTTCAATTTGCAGACGTCGAGTGGGAGCGGAGCCCGGGGCGCCATCGGCGACGCTACATGCGCGTGTCCGCCGCGTGGGCGGAGGCCGCGTCGAAGGCGGAGGCGGGGAGCGAGCCGCATCCGGTGGCGGGGCTCCTGCGGCTGGCCGGCAGCGCGGCCTTCGTGCGCGTGCTGGCCGACTGCACCGACCTCGCGCTCGCCTCGTACTCCGGCCTGGAGCTGCAGCGCTGGACGCCCGGAGACTACACGGTACGGCCGCCGACGGAGCGGACGACGCGAGCCGTCGAGAGACTCTCATTTTCCCTCCCTGCGCAGCTGCTGGCGGGCCGCGAGCAGTACGAGAGGGCGCGGCTCGAGGCCACGCTGTACCTGGGCGCGCCGGCGGGGGCTCTGAGCGGCGGCCAGCGCGTGTACGTGGCGCCGGAGGAGGCCGCGCGGGGCGAGGCGCTGCTGACCGTGCCGCCCGTGCACAACGCCCTGGCGCTGGTCTACTGCGACGCCGGAGCCGCCGCCTTCACCAAGTACCTCGGCCGCCTCGCCGCGCCGCCCCATCGGAGGCACTACGTGCTGGCCTGCAGCTACTACGAGTGAATCGCGACCGAAGAGCGATTTTGCAACACGCAACGTACGCGTCTCCCGAGGGGAATTCGCTCGCGTCGAGAGTACATTGGAGGAATTGATGTAAATTATTGTCCGATTGTGTAAATAGCGCATTGATTAAACCTATTTAAGACGACCGACTCGTTTATTGACTCGTTGACGACTTAGCTTCGAAGCCAATAAATTCCCTTTCCCCATCCCGTCCCGGTCCCTTCTAGAATCGTCATTCGACAGCGAAACGGGTGTTACGATTTAGCTTCGGCACCGATAGATGGCGACCCGTTTGTCTTATTTGGGAATCGCTTTTGCGAAATCGGTCAAACGAATTAAAAATTTTGTTTTTAATTTTTTTTTAAATTAGGACCACAAAATTAGGACAAATACATGATATAAATTGACATACAAACAAAAATATAAAAGTGGACACGACCGACGAAATCAAGTAGATTCGATAAACAGCGTACAAAAGTACAAACAATAAAAATAATTAAACTATTTAAACCGAGAAATGAAATTATCAATGCTGTGTCCTATTTCACCATGCCTCCTGCTGATAGAGAACAAGTCTTTGATTTTATTATTATTTATTACTTAAGATGGCATGTGGAACATGGTATAAAGGTAGGTCCTAACAAACGTTTTGTAAAGCAAAAAACTTAGGTATTAAAAAGAGTGGCAGATAGGGATGTGACATTCTGCATAAAAAATCGATTTTTTATTAATCGATTATTTTTTTAGCATGAAAAATCGATTAATAAATAATCGATTTTTTTATTAATCGATTTTTTCCTAATTTTTGAATTAATTTCAAAATAAACACCCTAAATATTTTATTCTTCATGGGTTTTTTCATTCAAAATAAACAATAGAAATTATAAACACAAATTAAAGGTTAAGAATAATCAAAATCGAAATTAACTGAATCTCGTTTTGATAGGTTTTAGGTTAAATTTGATAAATGCTGAGTGTATGCCTTTTCAGTAGCATATTGCAGTATTGTTGTTGTCTTTTTAATTGTATGTAATCTTGTGCTGCTGAATAAATTTATTTTACTTTTAAATTATAGTGTTCCATTCAAACTTGAGTTTTTGTAAAATTAACTGGTTTTATCATCCTTTCGATGTTTTACAAAAAACATCAATGCATCGAGTATATCAATACATCTTCAAAGAATCGGATTCAATGTATCGCATTGTAAACATCGATGTATATCGAATATCACTAATAGTTCGAGGTCCGGGTTATAAAAGACCAGACATAATGTCGGAAGGTGGCAGATGAAAAATCGAATATGATTGATTTTCCACTATAAAAATAATCGATTATTTTAAATATAAAAATCGCGTAAAAAAATAGATTTTTACTTTTCAAAAAATCGATTATTTTTTCACATCCCTAGTGGCAGAGAGTTTATTGCCAGTTCTTCTCTTACGTTCTACGCCCTTGATTTGTGAACTGGCTGTAAATGTAAAATGAGAAGTGTTTTATATATATATATATATATATATATATATATATATTTTTTGACGTTCATAAATGTACATTGTGTTAGCTTCCTATATGAATAAATGATTTTGACTTATGGTAGTAACATAACCTATTAATTGGTGAATTTCTGCCAACGTTTGTTCGACAATGTGGGATGTGAAAACATCTTCGATTGTGTAAACGACTCCCGACCCGAGGAACTTGTATATATGTATCTATTGTATATAAACGTTCTTAAATTTCCGGTCAAGCACAGTGAAGTAACCTAGGCGCGAAAAGTTTTTAAAAGACTTAATAAAGAATTACGAAGAGAAAATGATAAAACTTACTTTTCAAGAAATGTCTGATCCGCCGAGCGTTACGAAGTCGACACGTGTGCCGACGTTTGATCCCGCAATTTTAAACGTTCGCTTCGCTCGAATGTCTATTTAAAAAATACTTATCCTTTCGAGGCTCGGATCTTTTCTATCTAATAGAAATAGAAAATCTGTAACTCGATGAGCGGAGGTAACAGACCATAACTCATGTTTTAAGTGATAATAAACCTCGCCACTTTAATACGGCAAGTTTTGTTTAAAAACTTTGTCGATTAGCAGCCAGCGGCGGTAGCTCGCGAGTATTGATTAGGTATTAATCGCTAAAGTTGCGAACGTACGGAGAGTAAATTCCTGTTGCCTACACGCGTGGACCAGATGCGATAAATCTTTTTTCTTCACTATTTTGATTCGATAGGAGCCTATGTCGGTGTCTCCTTTGAGCCTCCCGTGTAGAGTGTTCAGAGATACATCGCAATAGGTTCGATGCAGGCCTAATCCTGTTTCACATGAGGAAATCTATTGATAGTAATCCTACAGCCGGCGACATCCCATTCGCTCGCCAGTGTCTGCACTTTGTCGTACATTTCCTCGAGCTTGTTGGAAATTCCGCTTCGTTTTAATGCAATTCTCAAAACGTAAGCTACTTCTTATATCCTCTTAGACACGAACATCTAATTTTTAGCTATTTTTTATTACTCTCCATGATTTCACATCACGATTGGTTACCGCTGGATTCACGCTAGTCGAGTTGACTAACACCTGCCAGATGCGATCAACCAAGTAGGTTTTACTTGGATGATTCGGTGTTCCCTAAGGTTCCATAACACTTTAACTACATGAGATGTATGTACCTACATAGGTAGTGTCCAAGAGCAAGACGCATGCTAAGTCTCGGTAGGCGAAACACATTTATAGCATACATACAAAAAACGCAAATATCTTTCATTATTAAAAACGTTAAGTCGTGATACCAGATTGCGGTTAAGTCGAAACGAGATGAGCCCCTGCACGCCGCCATTGGCTGATCACGCGTCGATGTGGAAAAGCAAACGTGGGAACTCGTCGGGAGCCCGCAAGAAAATTCATTAGGCAACTGGCAAAGCGCGGTATTACTAAAATCTTCGAGCTCGGCGCGGAAATAATTAAAATAAACTCAATCCACAGCACGCGTAATAATATTAGTATAATCATTTTATTTGTAGAATATGCTTTTGGGTACAGCAAATAATTATTCTATTAACTGAACACGCAATCTACAAAACATTAGTCTCCAACTATTTTTGGTGAAACATTTTGAAATCGGTGGAGATGGAGGATGCATTTTTGATGCTGATTATGATTCGATACGATTATTCACGATAGACAGACCCTTTTACCAGACAGTACACATTATTTGTTAATCTCGGATAGGTACTAGCCTATTTTAAATAAAAAGTGCGTGCGTACAAATGCATATATGTCATAAGTGAAACTTCTTTGTAAATTAATTATTGAGTAATAAGGCTGCCCAAATCCCATAATTTAATTTTGCCAGTCTTTCTATATTAATGAATGATACTAAGGCTAATTAAAAACCAGAACTAAAATTAGTTGTTATGTATATAGAAATACCACCATAAATATGGTAACAATAATATAACAAATTAATTATTACATAATTGCTAACTTATGTCCACATTTTCTAAAATAGCCAACTGGGTCAAAGAGGACTTGGTTCTGTGCCCTTATAAAAATTTAAAACCAACAATAAAAAACGGAAACTTAGTTACTTAATAAAATAATAATGATATGTATTAAAAACAACCATCGGTGTTCAAGTCTCAATCGCTTTCTTCTTCGACAAACACGCTGCACATCTTCGTGACGTTCCGTAAAAATCTACCCTCATGCGCCTAAAGAAGTTTCACTTCAAAAATAAATAATATTATAAATAAGTTTGCTTTTACCCGGGATGCCAACGTTTCGATCACGTCCGGTTCTCTGTAGACGCTGATTGTGTCCCACTGGAACTGTCTGTGGAATGTGATCGCATTCATATATATAAACTATATAACTGTATAATATAGCTACCAAGATAAACAATAATACATAATAAAAAAAACTAATTTCGTAACAAAAAAATATAATTCACGCGGGAACACCACGCAAACACATCAAGGTGTCAAACCATAACATATAAGTAGCACCCGTTCACGAGTACTAGTTATTTGCAGCCATCGGCCACCGCCATTTTGTTGATACAGGGACATCCCGACGCATGGGCTTTCAAAGATTATTCATATTTAATGCACGAATATAAAATATTCACATTTGTATGAAATAATTAAAGCTTCTTTTTATATGAAGAGCACACAACAAAACCATTACTTATTATTTGATGTGCCACTTCTGGACAGGTAGCAGTGGAATACTCAGTTTAAGGCGTTCTTCTTCTAAGGAGACGGCTATCACGCCACACGGCTTACTCTCTTAGCCGCCGAGTATCTAGTCAAAGTGCTTTCATGTAATAACACTTACAGGCATGGATCAGCGAAGCGATCACAGCCGTCACTAGATCTCGTAAACTTGCTGTAAAACTATTTAACGACATGTTTAGCGTTATCACTACAAGTGTCACCGTTTTATGACCCCCCTCTTCCCCCATTTCGTACACCCGACTGTAGCCCCCGCTTCCAGGAGATGTTCTTTCGTGAACTCACGTCTCGTCGTATTAAATAAAGGAATATTATGCCGCATTAAAATACGTTGAATACGTTTTTTAAGTTAGCCTGAAACTGTCTGCTCTCAAGTTCGGCTGAAGTTCTTTTCAAGCGATGAGAGCGAAGATAACTTTTGAAATTTAAGAAAACTCTCAAGATTGAATCATTTAGCGATTAACTGCTTTATAGCCGACAGGGTAGGACTTGAAATGTTATACTTCTTCACTTATCAATAATTTAAAAAATACATTTGAATTAAAACATCAAAAAATAATGTTATGTTTTAGGTACCTATTGTTGAGTATTTTTGTGAATCATTAATCAAATGTAGAATATAGCGCAACGTTATATTTTCTATTTAAGTTTTGATTTATTTTGCATAATATTTTAGTTAAAGTGTTTTACTTAATATTATTATAAAATGTTCACCGTCTTGTGCGGCTCTGTCGGACGGCAGTGAAGGCATTGAGTTTGTTTAACTTTGTGCGCTCTCCCACACCTCTCGACTCACGAGACGTTTTAACAATTTATAACCTCCCCATTCCACTGCACTTCTCTGCATCGAACAGATTTATTTATTTACTTATTTTATATGTTTAAATTTAGTGTTTAAAGGAATTGCTCCCTGCATTATTATTTCAATTAGTCAAATTCGTAAACTGAATTCAATTATTGACGAGTATAAATAAATAGATAAACAATTTGTTGTTATTTGGTAGTTAGTCAAAACGCGAGGTCGCGCTGGAGCGTTTTTAAAAAGAATAAAATTTTATTTTTAATTAATATTTAATCAACCGGTTACATTGGTGATTAGCTTAAGACTAACTTAATATCTAATAATCGAGACTGGGAGCTAGACAGTCCGTCAGCATATTTCATGAGAACACGCGTGGGCGTTTCCGTTTAAAGATTAGGAAATATGTCTTGTGACTGTATAACTCCTCTCTCCTTAGAATCGAGATTATCCTCAGGGTTTGGATGATCTCGAATATTCTGTTTAGGTTGAAACATAATTTTCTTAATTCTATTTTTAAATGCTAATAAAATGACACATGTCATGAGTAAAAAACTTATTACTATATTAATTATACCAAAGAACCATTGATTTAATTCACTTTCACTAACACTTGTAGGAACACTATTTTTCACCAAAAGGTTTAAGAGCTGAACGTCTGCAAGGTCAATTCCATCTAAATTCAGACGCTTGTTCTGTGACTTAACTTCGCTGGAGATTAACGGTAGGTTTACAATTGGGAATCGGGTAAACGCGATATCGTTTCCCTGGTGTTCGTGTCTTTTCAAGTTGAAATCCTTGATTCTTATCGAACAATCATCATCTAGGGTTAACAGGTAAGTGCCCATTAATGGCTCATGTGAAACGTCGTTGTCACACATTTTAGATATAATGGTTTCTATTCTAGAAAATATTATCCAATGATTTTGTTGTACGAAATAAATCTTGACATCTTCGATTAGAACGGGCACAGGACGACATGAAGATGTGTTGGGGGAAAAATTCATTAGTGTAGTAATACATTCGTCCTTCAATACCGGTGCAGTTTCAAATTCAGGACATAAAAATCGGTTTTCATCTATTTCTTGGCATGGTTGTGAGAGCGGCTCGACTTTCAACCCTTTCACTAGGACATAGGGATACTTAGGAAGGATAATGTTAGATATATTATTACTATTACTATGCACTGGTAAAGGTATTAATTTGTAATAATTATAAAGTTCATTTTTAATTAAGGGTACGTGCATAATAAACTTTATCTGATTTTGTTTGATATACGCTTCCATCTCAATATTCAGTTCAATTTTTACAATATTTTCAATATTCACTGGAAATACTAAATTATACATAGATTCTATTTCTTTTAAAATTGACAGTAATTCCTTAGTATCAATAATAGATTGATGTAATATTTTAATCCTAGCAAAAGCGAGAGCTGTTTCAATTTCATTTAGTCTTGAGTAAATAGTTTGAAAGTTATGGGTAAAAATATTATAAAAATGAATAATTTCATTGCTCATTTGTAACATTTTAGAATTGTTTAACCTGAGATCTATGTCCTCAAAACGTTCTTTAATTTGAATGAAATTATTCCTTGTTACATTAATAATTTTTGTTACAGTACTCATCATTTCGGAAACTATGGTTATTTTATTACTAATAGCGTCCTGTCTAGTTTTTAATTTATTAATTAAATCTTCATATCTGATAGCATCTTCATTATCAAGATTGCCAGTTATTGCTTTAATGAATGTTCCAATAGGATTCAATAAACCACGTTTAGATTTTGAAGTCGGAACTAATTGTTTATATTTTTCCACTGTTATATTCATTATGAAACTAGTTTGTAACTGTACTTCTTGGAAGTGCAAATTGAATAGGCTAGTGTCGAAACAATTTTGGACTTCGGTTTTAAGTGTTAAGAAGTTATTTATATTTAGTTTTAGTTCGTTGTTGATAGCTTTAAAATCTAAAATCTTTATCACGGTCCATCTGTCGTAAGCTACTACTGCTTGACCTTCTTTAATGGGTAGGAGGCCTGGGTTTCTATTAATCTTTTGCAGTTGAAGGGCCTGGCTTGGTGTCAGATGTACCAGCAGGAGTAACAACCTGTGAAGGGCGTTTTAAATCTTTAGTATGTAACTTAGTTTTTCGTTTAAGAGTTATCACTGGAATAACGTTTCTATGAATTGGACCCGATACTCGAGCCTTTATGATAACGAGCCTTATCCTTACTACGTCGCGTGTTAACTCTTTTTCTAGATGATGAGTCTGCGTTTGAATTTTTCTTTCCATTTTTGAAATTTCCAACGTGTTAGTTTAGTATTTGATTTCTTTATACCATATAAATAAGACCGGAAATGTTTTATTTTTGGTACCAAATGAACCGTTGCACTATAAGGGAAAAATGATTTTTTTATGACGTTATCTTCAAAGAGTTTATTTATCTGTTTTTCTATCTCTTGGTTTTGAGAAGCAGGATGTCTATATGGTCTAATATAAATGGGGTCGTCGTTAACTGTTCTAATTTTGTGTTTAATCTGATTGGTGAATGATAAAGGAATTTTATCAGAATAAAATATATTATCACGAAACTCATAACATTGTTTAGAGATTATGTTACGTTCCTCACTATTCATATGATCTAAACGAAGCTTGGCTTTTAAAACATTATCATTTGTTAAAGTTTCATTTATAAAATTACTTTTACAAATTTCATTATTTTTTGAAACTGAGACTTTAATAGATTCTTTCAAAGTAATTTTAAATGGTTTCTCAGATGTATTTTGTATTTCGGTGGTTGCAAAGAAGTTTTCACATGTAACGATAGCATTTGGCATACGAACGCCATTACTGAAATTGTCCTGTTCTACTTTGTCATCTCCATTTTGTAGATTAGTAGGGGTTTTAATTTTTGATTCTGTTCTGGGTTCAATTATAGCTTCGTATGGAGGACTATATAATATAGGTATGGCAGAACCAGTTGTATACAGTATTTGATTTTTCATATCAATGCTAGCTTCTAATTCCTTTAATAAATCTGAGCCAATTAAACCATGATATCTAGCATCTACATCATATACATAAAATTTATGCATTAAAGGGCTATTAAAAATATACGGCAAAGGGATGTATACTACTTCGTTATGTGTACTTCGAGCATGAGTGCTAACCACTGTAAATGGTTCATAGCTTTTATATTCATTAAGAAATTGATTTACTTTAGAAGGACTGATAAACGAACGACTACTACCAGTGTCTATAAGAAATTTTGCGTTTAGTTCCGGAATTAATATGTGTGGTAATTTTAAAATGCTATCACAATAGTTAAGATTTATTATTTCGGTATATGATTCGAGGCTTCTCCCTGAAAATTTACTTGCTGCGAATCTATTTCCTTGTTATCTTTAGAATTTTCTTGATTTTCTAATAAATTAAAATTTTCACACACGGTTGTTTCGTTTGATTCATAGTTATCATAATCGCTATAGTCGTTGTAATAATATGGTTCGTAATAATATTCAGAGTCATTAATCATATTTTGTCTTATCGGTGCGGTTCGCATAGAAACGTCTGTGTTAACTGGTTGTGGATTCTTTTTTTGATGTGGTATATCGAACCTAGGACCCTGCTGTGGCTGGTAACCAAATTTATAATTTTGTTGAGGTATACCGAATCGACTATTACTTTGAGGTGAAATTCCAAACCGATAATTATTTTGCGGGGGCATTCCAAATTTAAAGTTATTCTGTGGTGGTATCCCGAATTTAAAGTTGTTCTGTGGTGGTATCCCGAATTTAAAGTTATTTTGTGTGGGCATTCCAAACTTAACGTGATTTTGTGGGGGAATTCCGTATTTTAAATTATTTTGTGGGGGAATCCCGTAATTAAAGTTATTCTGTGGAGGCACATTTGATGCTAAATTATTTTGAGAGGAAATGCCAGGTTTAAAACTATTTTGAGAAGGAATACCAGGTTTAAAATTATTTTGTTGAGGGGATGCACTATTCTTCCACAATTTATTTTTAATAGAATATTGATAATGAAAATTAACCTCTTCAGTAACAACACTTAATGCACTCTCCAAATTAGTACAGCCCTTTAGACGAACGATACGTAAAAGATCTTCAGATAAATTATAAAGGAATACATTAAGAGCCGTATTATTATAAATGATTAATTTGGCTGCTTTAATACTCTCATCGGTTAACCTATTAACCTTCGAGGTTAGGGAACTTTTAACACTTTGTATTCTTTGACAGAACTCTATATATGATTCTCCAGATTTAATTTTTAATGATTCTAATTCTATTGCTATACATTCTTCTGAACGCGGGTCGCCGAAATGTTGAGTCAATATATCTTTAAAATGATCCCATGATGTAATATTTTGATTTTCACTTAATAGCGTTGCCGCTTTACCCACTAAGCGACTAGTTATTGCATGAAATAAGTATAAATTTTGGGCGGCATTACCTTCGACTCTAAATTCTTTTATCACATATTCACTTTTTGCAATAAATAAATTTAGTAAGTTTTCTGTCCCATCATATTTGGGAATCAAGGACAATACCTCACTTGGTACAAATCTATATGTTTCCATTGACATTTTTAATCTTTAATTTTTATATATAAGAATACAATATAGTCACTTACACTTCTTTAAATTACTTATATAATTTTTGAATTTGCAATAAATCCGTACTAATTAATAATATAATTTTTTATCTATCTCTATATTTAACCTATATTATATTGCCTATTCTTGTGCAATATAATTTTGTTTTATCTATCTATATATTTAATCTATATTATATTGCCTATTCTTGTGCAATATAATTTTAAAACTACAGTTCCTAATCTAATTACACTCTGAGTACAATTTTATTCGTAGATTTGGTACGAAACAAAATCAGATAATGTAATAATATATAATATGTGGAATAAAATGAAATTTTTAGCGGGAAGTGAAAAGGTTTACTCACCGCCAGCCCAATTCCATTCTTCCTGAGTCACTAATCACACACTGCACCGGATATTATTTTAATGCTCTTCTATTTGACTTATTTATTTGATTCGCGGATTTTCACTCTGCTATTAGACAGTCCACGGTATTTCAAGAACTATGAAAATCGATTTGAGTATTTTCAATTTAGTTATATACTCGCGGGATGTGAAAATCCTACCGGCTGCGCCAGTCAAAACGCGAGGTCGCGCTGGAGCGTTTTTAAAAAGAATAAAATTTTATTTTTAATTAATATTTAATCAACCGGTTACATTGGTGATTAGCTTAAGACTAACTTAATATCTAATAATCGAGACTGGGAGCTAGACAGTCCGTCAGCATATTTCATGAGAACACGCGTGGGCGTTTCCGTTTAAAGATTAGGAAATATGTCTTGTGACTGTATAACTAGTTACAATTTTTTTTAAATTATTACATACATTATAACGGATTTGTATCGAGAAGGTACTTGTTTTTGATGGAAACGACGGCTGAGGCGTCATTGATATCCAAGTGTCGGGACGCTAATGGAGGCAGAATTGTCACGATATAACATTTATTTTCCCTACACCATCCTGCCTTAGCAAATATTTATAGTACAACAATGGATAGCTTCTGAGGCTTTATAATTCGCAATCGCCCGAGATTACACCACATTAGAGAAAGCAGGCGGTGAATGTACATTTAGATTTATTAATTTTGCATAATATATTTATAAAGTGTGGCATTTGCAAGTTTCGTTATAAATCGTTTTGATACAAACCTCTCTCGCAGAACGGAAAAGACATGAGATTATGTGTTACGTCGTCCGGCCGCACTTTGCTAATACGATGTTCACACGATACACTTGTATGTAGACGTAACAAAAACATTATTTGATATATCTGTTATCGTGCGAACGATAAATGAAGATTTATATCGACTGATGCTGATTTCAGTTAATTCTTTTTAAATACCTGATCACTTTGTTCGCCATTACCGAAGCATGTAAATAAAAATTATAAATGTACAGTCTTCTGAAGAAAATCACTTATCTAACAATTTATGCATTATGGACCCACTTAGGTCGTGTCGTGTCAGCATGACACCATGTAGAATAGCAGTCTGAAAGACACTCGCGCATCTAAATCCTCACTTTAAACATTTCATACAAAGTCGGGTTCGTTTGAGCACATTATCGAGTTATAATAACTGAACCAATTTTCAAGGATTTTGATTTGTTGTATATCTTCTTTCTTCGTATATTATTAAAACAAAATGAAAAATTTATAACAATATATAAAAAAAAATACAAAATGAGTTTCGTAACTGTAAACATTTAAGTTTATTTAAGTAAACTCCCCTCAAATTAAAGAACGTACTTAAATAAAGGTTCCGAATCGACCAGATAATATATTCACAATATTCGGATAATGGCTTATTTTAGATTTTAAAAATGTAGAATAATATCAGTAATGAAAAATGATTGGCTAATTTATAAATATTTATGCATGAGTTCAGAAATTTATTTTTTGTAAAAATAAAGAGAATATATATCAATCTATTTAAATATGCAACAAATCAAGGCACATTGTAACACTGAGTATTGTATTCATTGTATTACTTTAAAAAATCATAAATTAAGTTCGGCTAGTCTGGAACACGACATTTATCATTCTGTACCTATATATAAACACCGTTTATTCCTTATTATCTGTGCACCCATTTTTGGCAAAGTCCTCCAAATCCTACCATTTCTGTCTGCCCAGCGCCACTCTCTGCCATGTGCCTCATTATCCTTAATTAGACCTGATTAATTTAAACAAAAACAAAAACATTAATATTTAGTTACAAAGATGTCAATATTAACCGATACCATGTGGTTCTCCTGCTGCCAAATATATAGGTATGTAGGTACCTAGTTCCAATAATAGGAAATAAATCTGTGTTAATCGTTAAGTGTTTTTTTCAAATACGGCTGACAAAAAAAAAGAAATAGAAAATCAGAGAAAAGTCGTCATAATTTTGGTTGTAATTAATGATTGCAAATTTATTAAAATCTCGGCGAAATTTTCGGTGCTAAGGTGAACCGAGTAAATGGAATGTGGACGGGAATATTTTATTTAATTTCATTTTGTGAAGTGACAGCAGCGCAATATTGATAAAGACAGCCTTGTCTCCTTTTGTAGTTTGTTTCGGGAACAACTCGCATAAATATACCTTCGTATTCACCATTTTGGCTGTTTGGATATTTGGATACTGAGATTTATCTACGTATTGCAAATAAAATACTCGCTAAAATCTGTGTGTGTGTCTAATGTTCGGTTTATTATATATTACATAAATAAACAAAAGCCAAAAACTTACTGCGGAAATTGGCTACAGTCGATCCTACATAAATTACGGTAAATTCTGTTTTAAACCTGTGAATAATAATAAATTTATTTGCTCTGTGATTCGACAAATCCTCTGAATCTTGTCCACAGTTTAGCAATTTAAATACCCCGAAGTTGACCGCTTTGAATAAATCCATAGAAATAATGTTATTGTTTCAACACACCCCAGTCAAACTTCGACCTTCTTCCGCTCTGTGACAGTCGCGAATTGCACATAAGAGCGAATATTAATATTATAACGTAGAATGGAGGTGAAATTCGACCATTTTGAAGAACAACTGCACCCCTCTCTTACAGCTGATACTCAATTAAGCTAATTTTATTCTCCATTAGTGACTATTATTCTTAATTACGGTTAGTTTTATTTGATTTAAGCCAAGTCTTCCAAAATAAGGCTTTTTATTATAAAATCGAAGACCCTCTTTATTGGCCATAGTAGACCATATCAGCTTACTTTATATTGAAAGACTGATGTCAATATTAATTAATTTATGTTTCGACTTTAAGCGCTGCTAATTGCGATACGAATTTTCATATAAGCTAAAGTAAAGTCAAACTGTACCTACCGCTTAGGTTTGGCGGAAATTTGTTTTGTTTATAGCGTATAAAGTGCAATGGGGAGCGATTCAAGTCGGGGAGCGCATTACATTGCTCTCAAGCCTCAATGTTCCAACAATAAAAGGATTTTACTGTAACGCTACCCTGCTACGCTATCGGGTAAGTAGGTAACGCGCCACGACCTCACGTAACATATCGGTAAATAGGCATTATTGATGTCGTACTTTTATACAATACTCAACTAAACCAGCAATTTGGGCGTGTGTGTTCTCTTTCGATAGTGTCTCCTTGTGCTCTATTACTCGAGGATAGCAGGCTTTTAGGCCAGACCAGAATTATCACAAATTAACATAGTTCGCAGTTTATTCAAATCAATCAATCAAAATACGTTTATTCAATTTAGATGCGTCTTAGGGCATGCTTAATGCTTATGAATGTCAAAATCGTTTACAAAATTAGCGAAAGAGAAAGACTACGCCATTAGTTCGCAAAACTACCAGGAGGCCTTGTTCTGAGAAGAAAGTTTTACCCTCCCTCTATATTACAATTATTCAAAGGAAAATGTCATAAACCACAACGTCATTAAAGTTACATAAGTAAAAAGAAATAAAAATCTGTTCTATGAGTTTATTAATTCTGTTCAGTCGGGTACCGGTCGGTTGTTTGCAATTGGATTAATTTTCGTAATGTTTGTGATATGATACATGTTGGATATTGACAATTAATCAGTGATACAGTGTGAGCTTCAGCCTACAGGGCATATATACAAAGCACACAGTCGGTCCGATTGCACGCCGCCACATTCAAAATAGCCAAGACAGCAATGACCATGTTTTCAAAATACCCATAATGGAGTGATTATAAACTAAATATTTTGTATTCAATTTCATGAATAGTGTTTTTAACCACACAGTTGATTATGATCTCTATAGTTATTTAAAACAACCTTCAGCGCCAAATTTGCAAGTACGCGACATAAGCTGAAGTTATACATTATTTTCCTTATAAGGTCCAAGAAATGTTAAGATATTTTGGAATTTTTAAAAGTCATTAAACGGTGGTCTTTAAAAAACAGAGCACACTTTTTTGTATTGAATTGAAGCTTTTGTATCCCTAAAAGTATAAAAATTTGGTTTTAGTACACGATTGAATGGAGTGGTTGCGGCCCAAATATCAGTGCTTCGTTTACTTTGTTTTTTATAGCTTCATCTCTATTGTCTGCACTCTTCGAGCTGACCTCGCCTAACCTATCTTTGTTTAAATGAAAATCTCTTACACATCATGATTATCATGAAGCACGTAACAAAAATAAAAGGCAAACGCAATCCTCATTGTTACCATTTTAGCTGGTTAATACCTAATCAATAAGCAGCAGATCTTTTTCGTTTTTATATTGTGGCATTTAAAATACCAGCAATACAGTATAACAGCTTCAGCGTCTTTTATCAGCATGTATAATCAAACGAACTAAACGTAAATTATTTTTGTTGGGTTGAGCCACATAACTGCTGTGTACTACGTTACCTTGATGAGGTCGTCATCTCGTTGACAGGTGGATTGGTAGTGTGTTCGGAGCTTATTAGAGGCAATAAAACAGTTCATATTTCATCGTCACATTGCGCTCCGCCGACGCCGTCACTCACACTATACAAATTGCTGTCGTGTGCCTTATTACCCGCGAGGAATCGTGTTATCAGTCTTGCAGGGTTTTGATTGAAAATAATTACAGCCAATTTTGTTTCTCTATTATACACTCGTAATATTACTTTACTCATAAAACAATAATACATGAAAACTTAGTACTACGCGTTGTGTAAACTATGACATCATGTACGAAATGAAATGAACAAATATTTCATTTGTAAAGATATCGTTGGAGCTTCGTCTTAAGTTCCTGAGATTCATCTTATAAAATGACTTGAGCTCATGCTGACTTTTGTTGGCTATATTAAAAACAATGAGGTTGAGTTATCATTAATATGTTGTTAAATTTTTGATAGAATATTATATACATTTCTTTTAATTTGGACGTGTAAGTTTATTGTATTTATGATATGGAATATCATATTATGTAATGTATGTATAAACTGTTAGAGTTAGCTATTCGTAAATGAATATACGTACCTAGTTACGGGCCCAATAATTCACTGCTACTGATACGAACATCTGTTAGTCCAGCTAAATTTAATTAATTCAGTGTAAGCTGTTTTGAATTTTGCTAAAACGTTCACACCGTTTTATAATTAATGTAAAAGACGCTTTTTAATGCAGCAAGGTGTATTTTCGTATAATGTGTGCTACTAGCATACATAAAAGTAATTAATTTTTATATTATTCTTTGATACGAACCTATAGAGAACGATAAAATGACAACACGTTAAAATACAAGTCGTATCCTTATTAAAGATGGACGCAGATATGATGAAAGGGTGAAAATTTACCGATTACTTATATCAAACCTTAAACTTTATGGATTCTAATTATGTTATATTAGATAACAAAGCTAAGCAAAGCGATCTTAAGCTGTGCCTTTTGTTGTAAACGGTGTACCAAGATATAATTGCATAATAATTACGGGAATTAGAGTTTAGGACAGTAGAGTTTAGCTTAATAATGGTTAAACTGTAGTATAACTAACTGAAAGTGATATAGTAACCAGGTAAAATATTGTTGATCATGATATTAGTAAATCTAGTCATTTGTTTGTACTGTTTTGTACTGTGCCCTAATATGAGTCTTTCGTGAGGTAAATAAAATGAAACATATTTCGGTTCCGAATAAATGTTTATTGGACAACTCGTGAAGCCGTTTAATACATCAACATTACTAATAAAATACAATAAATAATTAAATATTAATTTATGTTTAACTAACGTATGTTACACCAGCCCAACCTTACAGCTAAACATATAATCTCCATAAATTGTTTCTTAACTAGAAGGTGACACTTGTACGAATTTAGTAAAAGTAATTCTCAGTATCAAATTAACGTTAAAATTTTTCAAAAAGAGTTTACTTTTTTGCTGCAGGTAAAGTTAAATAATTAGCAGGAACTGATACCGCTAACAGAAGGTAAAGTAAATTATTCTGGATTAAAGATAAGGTAGTTTATCGTATAATACATGATGTCCCGGTGTCTAGGCCTCGTCTTCTGTCACGTTCTCTGAAAACACAAAAATACCATTACTTTATGAAACAGTACAATGGTGTTTGTGCATATCCATCATAACATGCATCTACCGAGACTACAAAACGGGTTCGAGTGCATCTTTCTAAATGAAACTAAAAAGGTGTCAACAGATAACTTACATAGAATAACACTCATACATTATGGATATATTTATATGTTCCTAGGCCCAATAAATTAGGGGTGAGTGCGGGGGTCGAGTAAAGCGATTGTTTTTCGCGCATCATTGGCGTTACATATTGAAACGATTTGACCCCAAGCTGCGAACTCCTCGGTGGGTCGCCCGAAGCCTGATCGCTCCATCTGTTTCACAAACGGGTGCTGAGCGCCCGATTACTCCCAAAGCCGAATCTAATACCGTCCTAATAGATTTCTACTAATCTCATTGTTAGCACAATGTACATTATTTATTTAATCCACATTAACGTATTCATTTAGGAACAACGTTCATTAGTTATTTTCTCTTCGACGTCACTAGGTACCCCGAGAATCCCTTTTCAAACGGGATAATTATAAAAACAAATTGTAATATCTCGTTAGCAATAGTATACACATCATATGTCTGTGTGCGGCTATTAACGAGTCACACATAGAAGGGTCGCTTCAGGCGAGTATGTAAACATTATCAAGCGCTGTCAGGCCTCATTAAGATCGTCAGGGAGCCGCTCATTCGGTTGGAACCATTATGTGAACGATTCTAAGACGTGTTGTTTCGGCATGAGCCCATCTAATTCTGAATGGTTACTATGTATATATTTAAGTTTTATTATCATTATGGGTAAGCAAAGTTTTATAGGTTTGCTCGTTTTTCGTATGTTTTGTGCAAAGATTTATATTGGATTCAAATGCTGTTTCGTACCTACTTAATTCAGCATTAAGACAACAACCATTGAATATTTACTATTCAATAAATGATTATTTGCGTGAGACACTGTAATTGATATAAATTTAATAAAGTATGATATGTACGATACAGATAATATAAGAATTGACTTTGACTAATAATGTAAAAAGTAAAATTCCTTAAAACAAATTTGCGCGCTATTGTGTATGGCAGAATATGCGAACGATTTACGATTGTACCACTTATTATGATATTCTTGCAATAAATAAATTATTATTATAATATAATCCCGTAATCTTAGTATTCCTTAACAGGTCCACTGTAGCTTCCAAAGCGGTAAACTGCGATATATTATATAAGAATCTACTGGTAAATGCAAATGATGCTATTTTACTCATAAAACAGAAAGCTTTGGCTCAACTCCGGCTTATTTTCATTACAATTAACGTCACTTCCAGTGCTTAGAATTTGGGACGAGCACTTTGATTTATGAAAGTAAAATATTTTATACGGAAAGAGAAATATGGGATCATTACCATAACAATACGAATAGCATTATCGGGCCTTTTAATTACTAATGACATTGTATCGTGAGCCATTGCGAGTGAAAACATTGCGTTTTATTGAAGTTACATTAAAGGTATAATTATCCAGTGCATTACATTCATCGTTCAGGCAAATAGGATGTTGCTGCCACATTTTAATGTTATTTACTATATACTTTTATACAATACTTCATTACTTAGACTGCTGACTTTTACAAATATTATGTAATATTTTCTACTAAGTATTACATTATTTTTCTTTTTTTTTCGACTGAGGCGCAAACTAGCTGCTGTGGTCGAAGAAGGATGAATGGAAGAATGACCAGCGCTGTGGAACAGTCTGCTCCTCAGCATAATGCTGAGCCAGGGCCAATTCCAACCGCAGCACACACACTTAAATCGTATCTTGTTCTTTAAAATAAAATAAAAATATCTTTCATTCTTTTTCACATTTTTTTTATTTTTGCTAACTCAAAGTAACTTAAGTTACTGTAAGACCCCATAATATTAAATCAATTTAAATGAATGTCTAAGAAGCTATCGCAGAATGTGTTTCACCCATGGTTATCCAAGGTAGTTTTTCCTTGAAAACTGTAAAATGCAAATTGTTTCTCAATCAATTATTGGAATACGGATGAGTAACAACAACAATGTTGCCGAATGTAATCATAATGAAATTTAAAAGAAATGAATAAAGTGGCCTAAAAATAATAGTCTTTAGAACCAGATAAATTCATAACTAGTATATGCAATCACAAAAACTTGAATTACTACTCTGCGTTACAAGTAATAATATAAACACACCAAAGTGTTGAAAATGAGGTTAATTGTGCTGTAAGTAAACTCTCGTGAGAGTAGATGTATGGAATGGTGAAGTGCCGAGGATCACGTGTTCGCCAGTTCGTCTGGCACCTGCCAGTCGGTGGTAACACTGATTGACTGCGCATTCATCCTTGGCACATGGCTGCTACATTCACACAAGTCCTGCTCTTCAGCTGTCTTGTACATATTACAGAAACTAAGGATTTGTTAGTTGCAATATTTTAAGGAATTGTTTTGGAATCATTTTTAATTATATTCTGTTTATTATTGTAGTGACCTTTCACTACAATGCACAAACACGTAATGACACATATCATTAATCGGCAAAAGTTTCTTTGTATTGGGATTGTCCATATCCAGATACCCGGCGCCTGTCAACATATCCAAAGCGCTTCTATTTATTTAGAATACATTTGATTTAACGTGCGGGCTTTTAAACTCTAATTGAATTCTGTAAAGAGGATCATGATTTTAAATTAATTATCCTTCGACACCCACCGGTTTGAACCGTCAGCTATATTTATAAGTAAACATGTTATATATATAGTCCTTGTGTGAGAATACAACGAGAAATACATTGATTAAAGAAAATGTGGTGGTGGGTGCTATTAGTGATGGGTGGGTTAGTGATGGTGCTATGAAACGTATCTCCCAGAAACCCAAAATAGGATTTACTAGGAGAAAGTGCTTGGTGCCGAAACGTTGCGAAATCTGATACACTAAGGCGATTGGCTAAGTGCGAGAGCATACTATTACGGGCAGTGCTAATTGCTAATCCTCTAAAGTCTCATCTAAATATGCAGTGGTGCAAATAGAGGCATAGATGCACTAGACAGTGGGGCTTAAGTGTTACCGTGGTCCTCGTGCGAGGGGGACATCGATCGTTTGCCCCACATGCCCCTCAGGTTCGTCCAGCCCGGCTCGCGCTTCCAGTAATATGCTCCTGAGATTCACTCGCAAGTTATACTTACTGTTACCATACAATATGGAGTTTATAGCAAATAGTTCGGTGTATCAACAAAGGTCCAGTCGCACCTATGAGACCGTTGAGTGGCGAGTTCAAATTTATTAAAGTTATCCTATATATATAGTATATAATTTAATGATAATATTTTATATTAAAGGGTTCAACTGCGAAATGTCTACGCTAAATAATAGCCGAGTAATTAATCTGAGATCGCAGCGAGTACGGGAATAAATCCCGGCTTTCATGCCGCTAATTTATCTTGACTGGGAAAACGAAACTTAACTTTCTTTCCTGCTTTTCTAACGAATTTCTTCAATATTGAACTCGGTCTACTTGATATATTATAAAGCAGATCATCGAAAACTTAGTAATTTTATTAACTGTGGTAAAGCGAGAGATGAAGATTTTTTTGCGTTTCTTTCGGAGCAACACTAGGGACCCGCAACTGTTCTGTTCTTAGACAAAGAAATAGAAGTCACAATTTATTAAAATACTACTCATACACTCATTCAGATAATAAAATAAAAATAATTCACCGTTGTTATAGTGCGCCTGCTTGACGGGTCGCTTGCCCCAGGCCCCGTGGAGAGAAGACCACGCTCGCTTCTCCGGCGCCTCCGATAGTCCTCGCTGGTCGGCTTCCAACTATTACATACAATATTAGAATCTTGCGTTTCAGAAAATATAAGTCAGTAATATGAAGAGTACCGGTTGTAGCTGCTGTAAGGGTAGGCCGCGATCAGTAATGAGTTCGTAGTCTTCATAGTCGGGCTCAGGTGACCGCTTGCCCCACGCCGCGTGCAAGTTAGCCCAGTTGTCCTGTCAAACAATACTAAGAGATTAGCTTAAGTCAAGAAGTGACATAGTAGGTTTAGCTAGCATTCGATTTAAGTGAAAGTGTGTTTGTAACTAAAGTAGGAAAAGGTATGCTTACAGGTGTCCGTTTGCCCCACGCAGAGCTCATGTCTTGCCAGCCACGCTTGCCCCACGCTGAGCTCATGTCTTGCCAGCCTCGCTTTCCCCAAGCAGTGTTAAGGTCTTGCCATGCTCGCTTTCCCCATGGGTGCTGCGACATATCCGTCCATGCCCGCTTGCCCCACGCTCCGTTTAGGTCTTGCCACCCTCTCTTACCCCACGCTGAGTTTAGATCCTGCCATCCTCTTTTCCCCCAGGCAGAGTTTAGATCTTGCCAACCCCTTTTGCCCCACGCGGTGTTGAGGTCTTGCCAGGCGCGTTTACCCCAGGCAGAATTGAGATCCTGCCACGCCCGCTTTCCCCAGGCAGAATTCAAGTCCTGCCATGCTCGCTTGCCCCACCCCCCCTGTAAACTTGTCCATGCTCGCTTGTCTTCGTCTGTTAATTGGATATCGTTGTCAGTCTGCTGGAGCAAAGTTGACAAATTATATAAAATATAGTTTAGTTTTATTATTTATTAATAGGTTTATGTAATGTTGTTTGCTTGTGGTCAGACAATAAATGAAATGAATAGCGCGTTATGTATTCGGTTACCGTCCGAGCTATAGCCGAGCCGGGGGCAATATCCATCAGATACGTCTTCGATTAAACCGAGATTATTGTATAATTAGAATGAAATTAGTTTAGCGGCGGTGTTGGAGCAAAGCTCTTTGAATTATATTGCGTACAAAAATCCTGGGAGCCGGCGACGCGTGAGCCGCTTCACAAGTTGTTCAATCAAATTGTTTTCGCGCGGAATCTTAATCAGTTTACTTTGCTGAGGTTTAAACACACTTTTCTAATAAATAAATGCCTCACGCTTTTTTTACTAACATTACCTCTCTATTATAGATAGTAAGTAACATTGACAAAGTAAAAGTTGGCTAATTGACCTACATTACTCAATGGTTAATATTTTAACGTCATATATTTACAGGCTGTCATCAAGTCATATGAATGGAGGGTGCGTATTTGAATGAATGAGGAGCCCAGAATTAGTCATAAATTACGATTTCTGAAGAGTGAAGAGGTGTAAGATGGTAGAAGAGAAATAGGCTACTAAGAGACGATCTCCAATCTGTTGGAGTGGGAGGAAAATTGTTTAACGACACTGATTTATTCGCGTTTTGCGTCGTGGTTGTGTATTCTGTGAATATTTTAATATCACCCGCTTTCTTACAACGCTTTTTATATAGCCGTTACGTGCTTTGAAAATAATTAAAGTATATTTTTTTGAATAGAAAATACAAACCGAACTAGCTTCTATTTCGATGAAGTAGTCATAATTTTTCTTATATTTTTGACAGCGTTAGAATTAAAGTCAAAATTATAATCGTACCGTTAAGATTTTTTAAAGCCAATACGTAAACGGTAATAGGTAAGGGCAGTACAATCACTCCACCAACCACCACTCCAAGTTAAGTTATTCTACGAGTTTTTATACTCGTCATTTAAAAATCACCGTTGTGTCTGTACTTTAGGCAATAATTTGCAAGACTAGAAATTGTATCGTTATCTTTAAAAGCACATGTATTATTTACTTTTTAAAAGTTTTTTGAAATTCGTTCGTATTAAACTACAGGATTGTATCAAAATAAATAGCGAGGAAACACAATATGTGTATATGTATCTGTGATGGGTGAGATTGATACATGAAGTCCGAATAATAATTAAAGCTTAAGAGGCCTATATAACAACAAAATTTCTCAAAACGGATTGCAAAAGATCTAACAACATAAAGTTAATAGTCATACTATGTTCGGATGTCGTTTTTAAATGATTTACTAATTTAGTTTTCAACATTTTGTGAAGAATATTATAATTTCGGATTCCCGGCTACATAGACAACAAAGGTTTTGTTGGCAGCTTTTGTGCTAAAAGATGTATTGTAATAGCGAATGGCCCGTGAAGTAAAGACAAGTTTGCTCATTCAGGTTCCGAAGGGTCATGCGTCTGACAGTAATTGTTTAAAACAAAAGTGACATTCGGTGGTCATGTTTGCCTATGATAATTGGATTGAAAGTATAATTATAAGCGTCTTTTGATGACATAAATTGTGGCTCGATCCTTTCGATTACCTGGGGTGGCGTGTCGTGAGACTCGGCGGCAGCGACGGCAAGCGTCGCAAGGACGGACAAACACAGCGCCGCCACACAGCGCATCTGTAACATTTGCAAACGTTTCATAAAACTTACATTCGAAAGTTTTTAAAAGATATATTCTATGAAGTCCGAGCAAATTATGAACCAGAATATTCTCTACCAAATGAATGTTTTTATCTGAAATTGCTTATTGAAATATAATTATTATGACAATGACAGAACGTATAATTTTGCATTTATAATTTACTCTTCCTGACAACAAAACAAAGAATTTAAACATTTTCAGGTTGTTTACGGCTTTCGGGTAAAGAATGTTAATTAGTAAAATGTTATCAGGATGTTCAGGATGCGAAATCCACATTTCTCAGCCCCTCCTTCATAGCTGACACATTCTAAAACTTATAAACAAAGAGAAAAGTTGGAGGAATGCATTTTAATACAAATTGCTTTATTACATTTAAAAGTAGTTGTTAAGCACTCAAAAAGAAATGAATATAGAAAATAAGGCTTTCAGGGTATAAAGAATGCTTTGTTGTACCAAGCTTTTGTTTTTGCAATTGAAAACAAATAAGATGCTTTAGAATTTCCTTTATGACGAAATGCGGAAATAGTTTTCCTCCTTATTTCTACATTCATAGTACTTTAAAGATAATTTAAAACACTTTGTTTGGACAGGGATGTTGGTAAAGCTGAAAGTAATTAAACGGAAGTGTTCGCCAGAGTTGGTTTGTAAATAAGAATTTCGGAATGCAAATCATTTCAACCGATCGGTGCTTCACTACGAGAATGTAAGTGTGTGCTCCTATTTCACCATGCCTCCTGCTGATAGAGGACAAGTCTTTGTTTTTTTTTTAATTAATGTTATTATTATTAATTACTTAATATGTCATGTGGAACATTGTGTAAAGGTTGCAGCTCCTTACAAACGTCGTGTAAAAAAAAGGCGATTAAAAAGAGTGGCGGAGAGTTTATTGCCAGTTCTTCTCTTCCGTTCTACGCCCTTGATTTGAGAACTGGCAGTAAATGTAAAATTAGAAGCATTACTATGTATTTCTTTACTGACGAATCATTAATGTACATTATGTTACCTATATGATTAAATGATTTTTTACTTTACTTACTTTACCTACGGCGTTATGTATCCAAAATATAAGTATACAAGACATATTTATTTAAAAGAGAATAAACGAACACGGCACGGTTTAATTCCCTAAGCCAATATTCTATAAAAAGCGCCAGCTGCACTATCCATTGTAAGTTGATCTGTTGCACTTCAATGGGATTACTTGAGGCCGTTGTCGTTGTCAAACGACTGGAACACGTGAGAGGTCAAGCTTTGATGGTCGTTACCTACGTGTCATGGAGTTGTTATTCTTCACAGTGAACGATACGATATCGCAATCAACACATTATTATTATTAATAGAGATACATTCAAAGATATAACGAGGAAGCAACCTAATACTTAAATATAAAGAACCGAAAAAATCCTGTAGGATACAGAGTCAAGCAGGTAAAAAGCATTGTTCGGGAGAAATGTCGTATATTGCGATATAAAAGCAGACTTACATTTTGTATTTATAGAGTGATATCGATCAGCCTCATACACATAAATCTCATAGGTATAAATATGTATCTGATGTAGGTTAAATCTGAAGATACCCCGATTGCGTCACAGGCCTTTTTATAGAGCCAACTTATTTGTTTACTTAGTTTTATTCCGCGGCGAAACGCTGTAGGTTGGATGTTTCAATTGAATTAGAATCCACACGGAGCCGAAACTGTTGGGACAGTCGCAAAAAAATCAAGTAATTAAAAAACGATTGTACAGATAAACTTCTTTTCAATTTTAAAAGCTAAAACCGAATCGTTTAATCCTTGCGGTTTCAATACATAGAGCAGAATTATAGAAACTATTAGGTAGTTTCTATATTTCTGCATATAATTTATATATATAATTTTAGTTTATTCTTCATACTGTTAATAAGTTTCGGCTAATCACTAATACTAAACTAATTTATTAACTAGTATTATTATAACATTTTAATAATAGTGTTGTATACAATTTGATAAAAGATTTTAGTAAAATTTCAATGAAAGCATCGCTCTGAACGTGACCTTCAATATTCATCAGTTGGCACATTAGCATTTCATTTAATGCTTTCAACGTCTACTATATATGAATGCAATATGTCGTAGTAAGAGCACATGATTTAGATTATATGAACCGTTCAAGTTGCCAGATCACGAAAAGGTTAACAGTTTTGCTCTTCATCCGACTGTTTTAGGTGATAGCTAGAGTAAAGTAGCTAATTGATGTTAATGACACGAGGAAGTCAATTTCTTTCTCTTGACTTCTATGCTGAGGGAGTTAGTCGTATAAAAATCCACGAATACATTTCTAACATTCCAGATCCAGAAATTCATCAAAGGGCTTCAATATGGAATGAAACTTGTACAACAACTCACAATTTAAGGCACAAAGCGAGCACCTCGTTTGTCCTCTACTCAAATTTGAAAGGACCCGCAAAGTTAATGACAATATTCAAAATCAGTACAGCTTTAATGAATCGTTTAATTTATTTTAGCTCAGTATTAACAACGTTTTTCGGAATAATTAAATTAAACTTACAAATACAGAAATTGAATTCTCAATAAATGACGTGATGAAGTGGCTAATAAATTACGAATAATTTCAACGTGTTGTATAATTATTAAATTAATTTATACGTCCAGCCAATTAAATGTTGTATTAATAATTACACAAAAAGTTATTAAATTAAGGAACAATATTCTCTTTACAAGGACTGATATAATAGAAATACAATTTTACTAATATTTTTACAGCATCTACGCCGTAGCCACGTAGCAAAGCGTAGCAATCGCTTTTTACTTAACGTTTTGTAATAGTATATTTTATTACGAGTGTGGAAGGCCTGTCATTGCAAAGGTGAGGGTTGGCAGTTCCGCACGTGTACTGAACAACTATTTTTAATACAGTTGCACGAAAATGAGCAATTAAATAAAGAACATTTTTGGAAAATGGCGCCAACCGTAAAAGAATATAAGCAGAGATTTTTTTTCATCCATTCTGGGTAGGCAAAGGGAACTATGCCCAAGTCTTCAGTAGAATTTTTTTATTGATATCAAATGAAATTAAATGAGATGAAATAATCCGGTCAAATTAGACTAAAAAATAGGGGTAAGGTTACAAAAATTCCCACTTGGCTGAATATTGGTAGGATTGTTCAATACACTATTGTAAAGTACATGCATTCCTTTGCATTTTGCCTAACGATATTTGTGAGTGTGGCAATGACGTTGGGGATTTTAATCATATATTCTTCGCCTGTACTCGACACGACCGTTCCGCTTTTATTTCCTCACTTTTATCCATTAAAATTCCTTTTCCTACTTCAATTTCTGTCCTTTTATCTAATATAAATATTGATGTATATAGAATTTTAGCCAGTTTTATTTTTCATAACAATATAAAATTATAAGCATTTATGTACTTATACAATAAATTTATCTGATCCTTTTCCAAATTCCGCTCCAATTTCTAATCCAATAAAATAACTATATAGTCTTTATGGTTGTTATGGATAATTTCTAGTATTTTTTCTATGGCTGGATGTGAAATCGAACACTCTTGTTTAGAGTTTCCATACTAATTTATATAATTACTTGCAAATATTTGTAGTAGTCTTTTGTTATTTTATTGGAAACTGGAAATGTATGTGCATTTCCTTGGTGGGAATTATAACAGATTTTGCCAGGTCAAGTGCTCACGAAAGGCGGAGAATTGGATCGATATCTATGAATTACTAAACATCTTCGATTAATTAAATAGTGCCTGCTACACATGGAGTATATTTTCAAAAGACAAAATAGATAGCTGTAGTAGGAGCATTACTGTATACTTTCATAGCCAGAACAAAATAAAGACTAGATGGACTAATGAGACACAAACAGCTACAACTTTAAATGAATGGTTCCTGTGAAATGTTGTAAATTATGCAAATATAGACATTTATTTTGTTTAAATGTATTATACTTTTAATCGGCTAAGTATAATTAAACTGTGCTAAATAGGACTCGATAAATTATAACGTCGGTTTAATAATAAACATTTAATTTCGATTAAGGTCTACGGGCAGGCTTAGCGGAGATTACGAGTTTGGGATGGTGGCTTTCTGTTTGGAGACCGCCTAACTTTGTATCGAAGCTTTGCTGCTGTGAGGCCGTAATCAACGTTTCATTTACTTCTTTTGGAGTGATTCATTATTTTTACATGACACTGTTCCTTTAGCTACATCAACAAACAGTTCAGTTAAACAGTAAGTAATCGACATAGACGTAATATGTATTTATAGGAATTAGATAAATGTTTAAATCTCACGTAACCGAGGATTATGAAAAAAACACAAGTAAATTATAAATAATGTTTATGAGTGTTTAATAGGGCAAACAGATTTAACTGCGCGCCTCGAGCCCGCTCTAACCTAATTTGCAGCGAGATTATTGCGAATTGCCGGAATTATATTTCTGGCTACGTTTCCATTTCGAGACATAACCCCTCGTCCGCTTCCCTTACTATTAAATCAATGAAAATTTCCTCTATCAATAAATACATCGTTGTTCTGAAGCGAGTAGTAGAATTTAATTTTTATAATAAATAAATTAAATAATTCTTCCGTTATAGAATTGTTACATGTAAGTCACGTTTTCGAACGAGTCTTACGTTCAAGTGTCTCACGCTTGTCGAGACGTCAGTGATTGAGGCATTCACGCATTATCGACAGCGCGTACGTGGCAAATACACAGTAATCGTGTCACGCGGTCTTTCAACACGCATCGGATTTGTCACGTTGTATAATGAGCGCTTATTACCATATTATCGGCGTATTTAATTAATAACGTTTTATCAAATTACCGTTAGTAGAGTAACGAATATCAGTTTATAAATCGATTAATTTAATTCGGTGTATGAGGAAATAGATTAAAATTAGTTTTCAGCCAAGTCGTATTTAGTGAACACTTAGATTTAAATAATAATCAAATAATAATAACAATTTATCGCAAGAATATCCTACAAAATGTGTAAGGTGGTAAATGTACCACCTTATGAATGCGTAATTTCGCATATTCTGCCGCACACAATGGCGCGCAAATTTGTCTTTAAAGGAATTTTACATTTTACATTTTTAGGCATATGAATTGGTCAGTTCTTATATTATTTGTATTCTACATATCATACGTTATTAAATAACAGTGTCTCACGCAAATAATCATTTATTGTATAATACATTTTTTTCAAAAGTAAAACACCAAGTCGATTTTTAAAGACTCTAGTCGGAAGATCTTTTAATTCTTTTGGTAAATTATTGTAAACCTTAATGGCCAAAGGGTGTTACAAAAGGTGTTTGAGAAAAAACCTACCAAAGGTATAGTTAGTATAGTTTTAAATGAGGACAGAACGACTGACTATCAAGTAGTTATTAAGACGATACTTAAAGTTTGGACGAGATCAGTTGACGGAGGATAATCTGCCCGTTGACTTTTCATTTGATCGGTTCAAATTAACTTGCGGTTTATTTGAAGTCAACTATCTAAAACCGTTTGGGGTTTATTATAAACTTGAGACTTCACGTAACTTAAGGCACTAAACAGACTTCGGTCGACAAATATTACAATAATTTTCAATCATCAAAACATTCAGATTATTCTTAATTATGATTTTGGGTCGGTCTCTGTCATACTTCACTCGCTTTCATGATTCCAAGCCATCATATATACGTATAGCGTAAGTAATCTCGAGGGGCTTGCAGATAAAGGAACCTATTATATAGTTATAGCTCTATATATATGTGTGTGTATAATGTATATATCTTTTTAAGTATATTTATATGCAGTTCCGAGTTTCGGTAATCGTCAACAGCTTTTAGTAGCTGCAATCGAAGATTGGCTAAGCTTCGTATAATTTGTTGGCGGCGATGTAATCAAATAAAAATAGGTGCTGCTTCACAGATTACCATAAGTCTTATCTATAATGCCAAGAAAAGCCAAGTGATGGTGTTTGAGTCGGGGAGGAGGAGACAAAATGTGCCGACAGTTACTATTAACAACAGTGTTTTACAGCGAGTTAGTAAGTTTAAATACCTTGGGCACGTCCTACTCCCCAACCTCAAAGATAATGGCGATATAGTTAGAGCAAAATATATGCTGGCTCGTAGGTTTGTACGTTGTTCTCATGACGTAAAAGTCACATTATTCAGAGCATATTGCACTAGCTTCTTCACGTGCAGCCTATGGGCCAGTTTCACTCGACAAACATACAACTCGCTTCGGGTGCAGTATAATAAAAAACGCATTTAGGGTGTTGCTGGGGTTGCCTCGCTTCTGCAGCGCATCAGGAATGTTTGCAGAGGCGCGGGTGGATTGCTTTTTCGCCACTATGCGAAAGCGGTGCGCGTCTTTGGTGCGCCGGGTGCGGGGCAGCTCCAGCAACATCTTACGGATGATAGTCGAGAGAATGGAGTGCCCCTATTTACGACACTGCTCCGACATCTCCGCAGGGCTTTGTACCTAATAGTTTTTGTTTACCTACTTTTTTCTTCTTTTTACTTATTCTACTAACATAGATCTTAAGAAACTATTGTTACTAACTTACTAATCAATCAATGGACTGTATTTGTCTGATGAATAAAATTATTATTATTATAAAATTTCGGAGCCGTGCCTTACTATTTAGTGGTAGAAATTGAAAACTTATAAGGAAACTGTATAGTAGCCTTAAAAAACTTTTAAATGTTCGTCTGATCATATTCGTTTCATATTTTTTTAAATTCTTGGTGATATGCTGTTCAGTCTTACTGGCTGCATAAATTAAACGGCTGAAACGGCATTCGGAGTTTGTAGTTGTAGTTAACCATATGTAGTCATGTTTTATAAGTTATTGGAATGCTTCAATCTCTTAATCTCCATCAACAGCGTATTGGCGCGGGTGAGGGTGAGGGCCGGCGAGGGAAGGAAGGGGAAAGGCGCCGTTATTAAACTGTCACGTCGTTAACCGTCCTCTTGGTGTCTGTATCGCCAATCTTTCATTAAAAACTCTGTCGTGGCCATTTTTCATTTTAATCAAAAATTGCTTGTATAATAGCATTAAAATAAACGTAAAGTAAAACGCTTTGTCCTCTTATGTGGCCATTTAGTAAGTCTATATTGTATTCACATTCAAAATTCAACGTAAAACAGTAACACATTATTATAAAGAACGCTAAAACCCAAACGATCACTGAGCACTTTTTAATAGAAAATTGTTTGAAAAGAGCCCGGGAGTCCAAAGAATGTCACGTGTCATTTAATTAGCATTAAATAATAATTAATTTCATAATTCATCATATCAATATGTCCTGAGTTCCACCCCTTTAAAAATAATAGTTGACAGGCAGAAAAGAGTGATTTGACTAAATGAGACGTAGTAACCTAGTATACTCCAAGTCCCGGGCATAAAGGGGATTTGGGAGTTTATACAAATTCAGAAAAAATCAAATTCATCTAAAAGAGCAGTTATATTATTTTTTCAACCAATATTTCGAATCTACTTCTAATAATGGTAAACTTTATTCGT
Source organism: Pieris napi (assembly GCF_905475465.1). Classification (NCBI taxonomy): domain Eukaryota; kingdom Metazoa; phylum Arthropoda; class Insecta; order Lepidoptera; family Pieridae; genus Pieris; species Pieris napi. Next base: position 12,327,426 of record NC_062248.1, on the reverse strand, counting down.
AACAAAATTTATTTGCCTCAGTTGGTAGTGAGTTGGTATATATTTAGATTTGTGATTCGACATTTAAAGAAGGAAAGTATCTCATAAGGGTTCGCGCTTCGTGGGCTTCAGTAACGAGAAAACTTGACAATCCACTGCCTCTGTCGAAGCTTCCGTTCTCACACCTACACAACTTAAATCTTCAACATACATAGATTTCACTTATCTATCTAGTAGGTCTCCCAAAAATACAGCACACCATACATAGAATGAAGCGAGTAGAACGCAAAATACTAGCAGTTAATATTGGTGTTCGGTAATGTAAATAAGAACAGGCACTGTTGGAAGGTTGCGGTTTTAAATAACAAAGTTTTGCCGTTTTGTCTGCACAATATAATTACAAAAACTCATCAATCACGATACACGATTCATGGCGCTTCAACTTGTTCAACACTGGTTAGCACTTTTAAACATAAATACATTTACACACACATACCAAGAGTGTTAGTTATCTGTGTATATAAATATAGTTAGTTATGTGACGTAAGTGAGAAAGGTCGTGTTAATTCATCTTAAGGTTGTGTAAAGTTTTTGTCCTATTTGGGCAAATAAGCGGCGAAACGGTTTGTGTAGCTTTTCGAAAAACATTACGATGTCATCCTTTAAGTTGTAAGCAGCTTATAAATTGCGAAAGAGTAAATAAAAGTGTGCGGCGAGCTCATTAGTTGCTCATTACGGACAGATATAACGTTTTTACCAACAATATTACGAGAGTCGTGTCAAAGCGACTTTGAGAGGAAATGGAAAACTTTTGCATAAAAAAATGTGGTGTCCTATTTTAGGACGGTTCTGAGGTTGTATAATATTTGTATTTACGAGTTGCGAGTACAGCTCGTGATGCACGACGCAAGATCTGCATGCGGGTTTGTTAAAAAGCTTTTTGTTCTATTCGGTGCAAATATTTTATGTTAAAGCACCCACAGAGCTCACAGCTAACGCTCTAAGGCCCTTTCTCCACTGCTCCGGTTCGGCGTCGGATACCGGAATGAGTCATGAGAAAAATATCGGATGGCCGGATTGCGCTCCTCCACTATATCCGATCCAACAATAATCGATTCTTGTATATTTATCATGCAACACCTATATTAACTATAACCCATATACTTTATTTTATTAATAAAACGTTCTAAATTCTGAATATTTTGTTGCCCTGGCAAGTTTATTACTTTTTTAACAATCTTAAAATATTATAAATAGTTCACTAATACTTTGGTATAAACATATAAATAAATAGCAACATAATTTGGTTTGGTCCAGGTTATCCAGATTCTTTCAAATTAAACAAACTATAAATAAACCTGTGAATAATAATTTATAACCTCTTGGATACTCGACCGATAAAACACCGCGTTCCGATCTAGCAAGTTATCGGATCGTTAAAAACCGGATGCCGGAGTCGTGGAGAAGTACGTAAGTACTGTTGTGAGTTTCTAAATCGGATCGGTAATAAACGTTTGCCGGACCGGAGCAGTGGAGAAACGGCCTAAAAAGAGAACATATTGAATAACGAACGTCATATACACAATAATATGTATATCATGTAAAAGTATACTTTTCTAAACTTGACATGTGACTACGTACATACTCCGTGTTTCTTCAAATATTTTTCTTAGGTCATAAAAAATATAGTAAAATAATATTATGTCTATAAAAAGCTGAAATATTAACACTTTCTCAGAAGCACATTCGTTTCACTCTTCGCCTTTAAGCATATGTAGTTGACTTTTACTTTGAATATTCGAGTAGCTGTCTCAAATAGATAAGCGTACGGATGAGGAACCAGTTGCCTCCCGAATTATTCAAGTGTTCTCATTGTCCTGGTATTGTAATGCAACGAGAGGTTAAATTAATAAATATTTTTTATTATCTGATTATTATATATAGTGACATCACCTTGTGGGAGGACAATTTTTTATGTAGTGTAATTATTTAAGAGATCTAGTCAAAACAATAACGTAAAAAAGCAGTGTAGAAATAATATAATAATTTTTAAACGTAATATAAAATTAAAATGAACAAAAAAATTTTATAAGTCAATTTTATATGTTGTCGATTCAGGTAGTACTTGAATGCATGGATTTAAAACGATATAGTACCGGTAACAGATGGCCACTTGTTTTATTTGGCCTATATTGTGCACTGTGCACGCGAAATGGCGAAAATACAAAAATAAAAATGGCAAAATGTTAGCCTATAGCTAACTGTCGAGACTTAGTTAATGTTTACTGCCCACGAGGGTTCAGAATAATTTGTGTTTTTTCAATCAACACAAAATGCCGTTAAAAAGGATTTACTGCTGATGCAGAACAAATATGTTTTGCGTGGAATGAAACATGGCGACATGTTTGGCTTGTAAACTCTAAATTAATTTGGAAGTTGAAGCTGGTTGGGGAATCAAAAAACTTCAATTTCACCTTTTTTATCCACTTCCGCTGATTTACGTTCTGCATAGGGTACGGGTTCCGAAGTATTTTCCATTCGCGTGTAATAACCAAAATAGTATATTTTTATGTTTTGGAGATTGACATAGTTTTTGATCGACAAGTCGAGAAATGCCATATTATTATTATTACATGGTAGCGATCTAATAAAATAAAGATCAACTTTGAAACCTTAAAATTTATAAATTTCAAATATTCATAATAAATCTTTAATATGAATATTTGAAATTGTTTTGCATATAAAAAGCCCAGACCACTAAAGCTATCTGTGAACCGACCCTTGACTTCATATACTTACATGAAAATGTGAGAGGAAATGAAGTATAAATAAAAAGAAAGTAGGCGATCACATTTGTACATAAGTTTGCCGGAAACGGAAGCAGCCGCACTAAGGCCTTGAGTTCATTGTTACTTATTTAAGCTCGATACTTCTTGCTTTATTGTATTGTATATGGAGCCGAAAAAGATCCAGGAAATTAAATTACATTTGCGTGTTAATTTACTTTAGAAAAGCAAACATTCCTACGCACCCTGACCAGAGACAAATTGTTTTGTTCCCGAAGGGTAAAAACAATTAATTGCTTACATAATATGATTGTCTATGGCAGATTCAATTGATAATCTTAATCGCCACAATATAATTATATTCAACATGTTAAATGAGCTTACCTTGGCGAGTGATTATTTATTCTAAGGGTCTGTTTCACAATGTATGGATAAAGTACCAAATAGCTATGCAACACATAAATTATTTGGAAGATAAATTGTGCTATTTGACACTTCATCGGACTCATAACTTTTGATGGATTTTATGTGACGAATAGCGCTATCTGACAGTCGTGAAACGCAACATTAGTGTTTATCCTACCAATAAGTAATAAATAGCTAATTTGGAACTTATCCGGACATTGTGAAACAGATCCTAAAGGTAATATAACTCAACGAGCAGTTTTGCATTATAACCAAACTTTATATCACAAAAAGAGGAGTAAACCGGTTACTAAGGTGTTGTATATTGGTGTTTGACGATACAATTTGTACAGCGAAAAGGACCTATTATCATTGATGGAAAGGTTTACTTTTAGAAAAAGGTATAAGTACTATAACTCTTCAACATACTACGCCTGATTACACTACAAAGGCTCTTAATAAATTTTGATAAAATTCAACAATAGCGTGATATTGAGATTGCTTGGTAGTTCCTTGTTGCAACACATAGTATTATGTGATTCGTTACGTTTCAGTATAACTCCAGTCGCACATAATTTTCTCCATAAGAGACGAATAAATTAATTTCATTTTTAAACTAATTATTATACTAGATATACTCTAGGAGCACAGCGATGGCTTTTATATTACCAAACTGAGATTACGTTACATTTAAATCAACTGTATTTGCCAAAATTGCCTAATACCGCTATAATTGCACTTTAGAGCAGGGTGTTTGACCCATCATCTGACCCGCATCGTTAAGGCACTTCAACGAGTGTATATATAATACGTGATTGATATAAACCGTGTTAACATTAGCTATTATTTAGAGAATAAACAGGGCAAAGTATTGGTGGGAAACGTGCGCGTATATAATCCGTGATGTCGGTCGACGGACACGGCGCTTTGTTTGTTGCACCTGTCTCTGTATGCACTCAGAGAACACCGACTTCAATATGAACGCTTAAATAATGCTAAACTTGGCTAAAATATTATATCCATTGGTTATAATTATGGAATGTATAGGTAATTTTTTTTGGCATTGCTTGCTGCTGCTATTTTAATTAAAACATATATTCGTAGTGTTTCAATCGTCAGTAATACATCCTAGTATTGCAAACAGTAGGACACACTTACAATAAGTATAAAGAAATCTGTAAAACGTTGTTTCGCAGTGCCAGACTCAATGACAATTTATTGAAAATTTGAGAAGTAATTTTGAGGAGAAAATTAATGTAGCTTTATTGAGAGAGAAGTACCTCTCAAAAATACTTGATAATCAAGGTGTCAATTTGTATTTGTTGTGATCTTTCTTTGTTAATTAATTCCCCATTGTTTGGTAGAGTATTTGTAATCGAATTAACTTCTTATTCTAATTATATTTATCACTCTAATATATAATATGTTTTTACAAAGTAATTAATTTGAGTAGATTTAGTTTATTGTGTTAATTAAAAAATGAGTTCAAAATAATTACCTCAAGGCTAAACAATTTTATGGAAATAGTGGGAGAGATTAATGGGTGTAACTGTGAAATGACCGGCTTCAGCTATCTATTTGAGAGCGAGCCAGGCGCTTCCGAGATTATTAAAAACTGGGATTTAAAATGTTAATATTCCGAAATTTCCCCTCACTTTCAAGTTTCGAACGGTAAACTCTTAATGAGTTTTGGTTGTGTGATTCATAGCATTCTGTGTATATATATACATACATACATATTCATAGAATTTTTATACGTATTATTGTAATACGTAGACATTTATTTTTTCTTTAAATAAAGGTCAGCCAACTTATATACTTAAATATTTAACTTGGCACTTTAAGAAATAGGCTGATCACCTTCTATTCTAGACTATTAAGAAACAAATTATCTAGAAACAGATAAAAAAACAAAAATCTGAGACCCAGACCAAAAAGGTACTAGGATCACTGTTTTTTTGTTTTAATATTGATAGTAGTGAAATAGCTTGTAGAACAGCAGATAAAATTAAAAATGTATTTACTTAATGTCACAATGCCAATAAATAATTTATGATTGGCGACGGAAAAATATAACTGTACGAAGTACGATTGCCAAACTCCCGAAAACAAAGAAAAATAAAAGGTAATGAAAATATTCATCGAATGTGAAAAGTGACATGTGTAACATATACTCCTCGGTTGAATATTCCCGAGCACATCATACATACATCTCAATCAATTATTAATCGCACGAAACATCATTCATATAATATCTTGCAAGACCTGAAAGACTTAAGTAACGCCACGAATTTGTTTCTTGTTTTTTCGAAAATTCCTAACAGCTACAGTAATGTGTGCGTCACGTTTATTGAAAATATAATTTAGAAATTAGTAGTTGAAACCTGATTATGAATAAATTATACCAACAAAGGAGACAATCGTGTATAAAGTAGCTGGGTTCGGTATCTTGGGACACTTCGCCCGGTGCTTATTTATGGCGGACCGGCAGAAGCAGGTATCCGAGATAAGGAGCTCAGATTGCTCTGGACGTTTCAAATATTATAATATACGACCATACGACGTATAAACCCATTAGATTGTGCAACCCTTAGTAGTACAGTACTATACATTACTCATAACTTGGAAGAAATAAGCACACACACAACAATAGCGGGAACGAAACAAATTAGACGATTGAATTAAAGAAGAACTATTAAAACTAACGACCGTAGTTAATTGCGACCGCGTTTATAAAAACCCACCGGCCATTCACGGGAATAATAAAAATCTAGTTAAACAAACAACGGGCTCAGGAATCAATTTACAATAAAAATTAAACAAAGCTATTTCCATACAAATGACGCCAGATGGCGGGAGGTGGCTTCAATTAGTGACCGGATTTTAAATTAATACTTTCGGTTTACGGATTTATGTGGCTCAGACCGAATAGGTACCATTTAATTGTAGTTTTTAAAATAAATTCATAATTTACATAAATTATTACAAACTTTAACTTGTATTAAGAAACCGAGAGGGGTAATAAGGTGAATATCAATAATAATTCCATACACATGACTTAAATTATATATATCGTATTCACATTAAAAACAATAGTAATAATGACCAATTATTATTAGCAGATAAATAACAACATTATCAATAATTGTGGGTGATATCAGTAAATATTGAGAGTTGATCATTGCAATTGATAAAACTGTACGTAAGAAAAAATACTAAGATCGAATGAAGAGCATAGAATGCGCCGACTATTACTTAGAATTAACACCCAAATGTTATGTTGACGGTAGCAATCGATCACTAGAATAAAGAGAGAATCAAGTAAGAAATATTACGTAGGGGTTGCTATTGAATGTCTGTGCAACGGAGTGAAGATAGAATTACTTTTGTATCAAACATTTCTTAATATATTTGTACCTTGTTTAATGTAAATATAATGTTGTTTGTTAACTCATTGGGCCGTGGTGTCTGTTAGGAGCTTTCCTCAACAAAAATGATAATATGTCAATCAAATGTTCTCTTATATATTATATCTCGTTTTGGGTTACATTTTATTTCAATATTCGATACAACTTGATAAGGTCGTTATTGACTCGAGAAACGTCCGACAGATATTAAGACCTTATTACAAGCTCAAAGACCCAACGTCTCTATTTGCTCTGATTATATTTGAATTATGCCAACAAATTGAAATAACAAGAACAATTACGCTGCCAATATTTCAGTTGAATCAATCTCCGGCGGGAGATTATTGATCTGCTGTCATTAATACTTCGCAATCTCTTGATATTCATCTATAATAATTATTCTCTTTCCTTTTTTGTTTAGAATACCCATCGTTTAATAATTTTCTAGATTAGTTTCTTAAATATTAGAGCGTACAGCATTGGTAAGATCTGAATGATATCATCGTAGAATAGTTTCTCTGTATTATGATTTACACAATAATTAAGCAATTTCATGCAAGAAGTGACGCGTGACGCGTATCTGTTTGAATAATTTGACGAGAACTGCAAACCTCTGGGACGTTTCGAACTAATTAACAACCATTGTTATAGCACCGAATTGTCTCAAGAAATCTAAGCCCAACGAGTATCGACGCTGTTGTTAAATAGTGTGAGCTGTTGCAAAAAAAATCCTGAATACAATTTATGTTGAAAGAACATCTTATATAAAGAAATTGTATCTATCGCTGTACTCGAAAATACTAGCCTCGGTTATCGTCACACTACGTTTTAATATTTCGTAGACTGGCAGGTGATTTTGTTCGTCTACCACGGTTGATAGATTGCTTAACCTTTTATGGTAAGGTTTTCAACGTCACTTTGGAAATTCGTCAGCCGTTGATAGTCCTTAAACAAATGAGCAGAGAAACAATATCGACGCAAAGTAGGCTCTAAACTCAACTACTGTTCGAGAACACAATACGCCATTGCTGTTTTTAAGTGCTAACAATTTATCCCGAAACAAAGGCAATAGGGATACGGGGCACTGTACATACTCTAATACATTGGCACCGCGAGGGTAACCTCTTCGGAAGATTTCTTAACGGATTAAATATTTAAGACAACTTCATTGTCTGCAAAATTAAACAGATCAAGTAAGTCGATACTTTACCGCGTACCTTTAATAAACCTTATAAGAAATAGTGTACGAATGCCCGTTTAAAGACAAGTAATAGTTAAGTTTTTAACTAAATTGCACGTTTATTGATGAAAATCAATGGTAATTATGAAACACAGTAGCAACATCTTAACATATGACGTAGTCAGTGTAAGCTAAAGTTATTTGTAGACATTTCACACATCTCTGTAGACCCCTCGTAGATGTCTGCTACGCAGTTATTCTGTTTGCTCAGACGCCCGATATCGAAATTGTTCTATATTGGAAGTCTACTTTACATTCTAATCTCAATCAGTTCTGCTCAATCTTCAAGACTTTCAGAAGGGCACAGGACGTAAAATACCTTTATCGCAGTTTGAGAAACTGACAACCTATTACTAACACTAATTTTCATTAAGTGAAATCGATTTGTAATAAATAAATAAATCGTTTATTTGCAAAGAAAGTGGTACATTCAGATTGAATGATTATAAAAAATAGGCATGCAAATGTCATATTAATTACATAAAAGCACCTCGCCTTTAAAAATTTAATTACCTTCCCCTTGAAAGCATGTACTGCGACAGTGATATAAGTGATATGATAAAAAAATTGAGATATTGGTCTGTAAGTGAGATTGACAAGGAGTCAAGCTGATTATCTTTTGTTTAAAGAAACAGACTTTCAAAGGCTGACACCTATAGCAACTTCGTTTTCCGATTGATCGTCATTATCGATAACCTCTTTATTTATTAAAATCTTAACCACTTCGTGCCTTCTCCATGGCTGGCGGGGTCATTTAAATATCGTAATCGTATATTATAAATAACTGTCCCATAATTTAAGGCTTCCAAGAATTGTTAGAATTGGCTTTTATTACGTTTTCTTCGATATTAAGCGGCCCGTCTTATGATTTGTTTTATGAAAAGTTATTTACTCATATATTTTCCTATTTATAGCGTATAATTTTACTCCTCCTCCTATTTTAAATAAAAAACGGTAAACTTTACGTCATTCTGTATTTTATGAAATTTCATTTCACGCGATTAATTTTTTTTAGTAGTCCGGTTTTTTATTAGACTGCGTATTCGTTGCCAACGAACTACTGCTCAATACGAGAAAGAAGTATTTGTGACTAGTTTTACTACCGTTGGTATTGTTCATTTAATTGCTAATGATTAAAAGAAAAACGTGATCATAACTAAATGAATATTGTATATACTACTACTTTTGTAATTCGTTCTTTGACTATCCATTGTCTCACGCATTCAATAAGAAGCCTTTAAAAGGTGGCTTCCAAGATAAACTCGGTTCCTAAGAACAACTTAAACAAAAGCACTTGTAGGCTTCGATAAAACTTTACTGAGAGTACATCTTTCAATTCATCTTTTCTTTCCGAATTGCACATTTTAAATATTATTTGTTTATAGGAGTTATAGAGAAATCGATAATATACTGAATATATGGGACTTACAATCCGGGTTAATTTGAAACTGTTGGCTAATGTAATTTTCAGTTAACAAAACTAAATTGAAATATTAAAATTACTGAAATATGTAGTTGCAAAAACCTATTTTCGATGGTCTGATATTTTGCGAAATTTACGTTATTTTACGTGGAGTTGTTGTGTGAACAAGCTTTGAATTGGAGTAGAATGTTTTTATCGAATAATTTTGTAGGAGTGTTTTTCAGAGCTACTTACCGTTGTACTTCGGAGCAAACTTTGCGACATCAGGCAGCACGTTCTTGCCTGTAGTGCGACGTGGACTGGTGCCCTTTCAGGCTGAAATGGTTTATATACTCGTTGGCTCCTCGAATCCGATGGGCGGCGCCAACCAGCGCATGGCACCTCTGGCTCCGCCCATTTTTATAAAATCATGTGACGTCATCGATGATCTCTAGATATTTTTAGTTCATCAAGGTCAAAAGGTTACAGGTGCCATCCCGCAGAAAACGTAAACCTTTACCTCGATAAGATTTGGAAGCTATATGTGCACGTGTAAGGGTATGTTAGTGACAAACGTGTAAGATTTCGCACAGGTTTAAATAAATCTGAATCGGCCACAAAAGAGATTATTCCTGGGCGAGGCGAGAAATCATTTTAACCTCTGTCGTGAAAATTATAAATAATACTTACTAGATATTTTGACGGCAAAGCCTATTAATAGAATAGATCCCAGGACCTTGGTTACAAGAGCTTTCTGTTTGTATCTAATGGACTGACTCTGCAATTGTCAGTAAAAATAAACAAAACATGTTGACTTAGTTTAGGCTAGGCTATAAGCTTGTTATCACTTCGCTAGATTTTTAATTAATTTGTAATAGATATGGCTACAAATTGATTCACCTAAGTATATGTATCGCCATCAAGCATTCGTTCTTCGTTTAAGGATTTTACTTTTTATGTACGCAATTAACACTTACTAGTATAATGACAGGAATCGTTCTGTGAAGAAACCGTCAATATCTCAAACCCAAAACGTCGAGGAAGTGTGTCAGTCTGAACACCTTGTGAAATTCAGTCGGTCGTAGATTTTAAAGTGTTCCTAAACTCAACCTCTTAGATTTTATAGAAAAACGACAAATTGAAATTTTCCATACGTTAAGAAATAAAGTAATAACAGTTTAATGTGACAGTCCATAAAGAGCGATAATTGTTGGCAAACTGTTAACGGGCGTGTACTCGTAAACTTCTCAAGAAACTCGTAAACTCCACTCAGCAATCGTCACCATCTCCTTTATCACCTACAATTGATAATTAATTTAATCTATCGAAGGTTTATTATCTCAATTTAGTTTATTTAAGAAGCTTTTACTGTCTTTACATGAAGCACTAAATTCTTTTAACATACAAGTGTAATATAATAATACAATACAATTAAAATTATTTACCCAAAACTATGTATTATAAATGTAAAAGTTTCACAAATTGGATCTTGTCTTCCTTGAAGGAAATCACAGAGGATAATTTACAGGCAACATCTATATTAAAAGAGTTGACCCAAATCGTCGCATTTGTCTGAAAGGTGAGTTGACACTCAAGTGCGTGATGGAGTAAAAGTTTCTATTTGGGTCATTTGGTCGCAGAGTATCCGTAGCACTGATCTGATTACAGTTTTTTTAGCTCATTAGAAGTTAAACTTAATACAGTCATAGTCTTAGCCATATTGCCAATCGTTTATTCGTGGATATTGCACTCAAAAGACGTTGAATATGTCGACTTAAAACAATCTTTTTAGGTTACTATTCGGCTTGGATAGAAGAGATACTGGAAAACAATAGAAACTACGAATGCCAATAATAATTTATTTGATATCCTGGATGTGTTGTTTTTTAAATGACTTAACTCTCTTACTTTTGTCTTCTACATAAACTTAGCATTATAGTTACACAACCCTTAAATTATATTGGTCTGAGAAATAAACATTACCATTTGTGTTGAAAGCTGTATATAAGTTTGATAAGCAATTAAATGTCAAATGGGAAAGCAATACCAAGTAAGAGTCGATATAATTCGGTTTACACTAATTGCTGACGCGACGTTGTTTAAAAAAATGTTATTATCTAAAATATAGTGGTCTTCGATGATGCGTAGCGCAAGATTTAAAAAAAAATAATAAAAAATATAAAATTTTTATTTTAATTATTTTTCGGCCTTTTGATTCTTGCTTTATTCAAGAGTCAATATAATGAATTTTTCTTGATCTTATGTCCACCAAAGTTCCCTCTAATAGTTCAAAACAACCAAGTTACGAGACACCAAATGATCCTTTATATTGTTACGAAGATGGGTTGACTGAAATGTTTCTCTTGATATTTCCACAAGTTTCAGACGTTTTCAGCAAGCTGAAATGTGATTTATGGCCGTTTCAGGAGAAGGACTTTCACATTCCAGAAACTTGCAGAGAACAGCAGCTCTCGTTTTCAGGAGGCTGAAACATTTTTTCAGGCTGTTGCAGAGCACATGTAGTCGAAACCCGTTTTCAGGAGTTTTCAGAACTGGTTATACCCCTTTGATGAAGGAATATTATATAGAGAAAACTGTCTAGGTGTGAGACAAGAACGGGATGATAGGCGGAAAATCGGAACCATCTCGAAGCCAGACTGAACATTCTAGAACGGACAGAAATTCTTGTAGGACAAGGACGGAGCGATGTGCTAAAAAGATAAAGAGTACGTACGTTCTAGAATTGTGGTATAAGGATAGAACATCAGCTACTCAGTATCACTCCTGCCTAAAAAGTTCTCGAATATCGTTCAAGATTATTCCCAAGGAAATATAAGTGAGCCGAAACGCGAACCGTCAACTTAGTTTCGAGTGCGATTCCAAGAGATTAACATCGAAGACATAAAGTGCGAATAGTGAAGATAAGTTATAAAGTACTGTGTGAAGTGGGCGTAATTGAAGTAATTAGTGACATTATTTTGTGTGTCGTAATTAGTGTATTTTTGCGCGTAATTTGTGATTTTTTAGTGTAATTAAATTCCTTGTTATTTATGTAAAATAAACCCATGATGAGATGTACGGCGTTTTCTATCCGATCCCCTAGCTCGTAAAATGAATAACTCTTAAAATATTAAACTGTGTAATAATATTCCAAGTAAGTGGGTGTGTTGGTCAAATATGTTTGATGTCCGTAAGCAATGAACAAACACGCGTGATGTTTGCGAAGCAGATTGGATCAGCCGTATTCGTGTAAACCTGTAAATACATCATTCGGTGTAATGATGTGCCTTCATTATGTTGCTTATAATCTATTTTCAATTAAAATAGTTTAACTATTACTATGATATAAAACTAGTTTACTATTTGTTTGCGTTTAAGTCAATATTTAACGTTCCCTATTCCTTTATCGTGACTCACATACTGTCACTGAGGAGTGTTGAAAAAAAAGTGATAATTACTATGACGCAATTATTTTCTTTTATTAAATATTACTTTATTGGAACGAAGTTCCTTATCGCGCGTTGTGAAAGGGGGCTAGACGGAATAAATTCTTACGAAAAGTTGTCACGACACTTTTTTGCTATTTGTTATTGTAATCCACCGGTTCCCGTCCGATCACCGAAGTTAAGCAACGTCGGGCGAGGTCAGTACTTGGATGGGTGACCGCCTGGGAACACCTCGTGATGTTGGCTTTTTTTTTTCGTCGTAAGATTGGTGTCGAGAAAATCTATCATACTGTTATGATACCAATTAACATATAAATTAATCGAAAGGAATTTCGTTCCATCCGGGTGTCCCTTGACACCTCTAAAGTTTTTTATTTTCCGACTTAATCATCTTTCATGTTAATACACTTTGTATATCGTTTTTTATATACAAAGTGTATTAACATCGGTTCAGCAGCAGTGCTGCAGAGGATGTTCCATCAATTCGAAGCCAGCTTCTTGAATGGCAGCCATCGTAACTCGAAACTTGTGCGCCCCGTTATCTTGGAGAAACAAAACACCTCGAGCAAGTTAACCACCCCGTTGTTTGCGTATTTCCTTACGCAACTATGTTATTTCTCCTGTGTAATATGTCCTACTAATAGAAGTTTCATGATAAAGGTATTCCATAATTACCACCCGTTGGCTATCCCACAAAAACATCTTACCGACAGATGGTCTTTCCACCTTTGGCTTTCCAGCACGGTGACAATTTTTTCATAGCGCAATGGTTCTGTATCATATTACGCATCAATTATTTTTTCTGCTATAAAACAAACGGTAACACGACGATCCGCTAAGACAATGTTTACAACTTATTTGTTTAGTCACTACCGACGTAGGTTCGTAGGGTCGTCGTTAAACTCAGCACACCAACGCGCAACCCTAGAATATCTCCACCATATCATAATCATAATCATTTATTTGCAAGAATATGGTATAAAAATCTTATGGTTGTACAATCTTATATTGTGGGACATGGTCCCCTTATGTTGCTCTTAAGTCTTTATTTTCAAGAAAATATATTTTATTAGCGCGCAAACTTCAATTTTATCAATTTTTAGAACACGACGCAACCAAATGAGAATTGTTTTTATGGTTTTTTTTTTTAATTATTATATCTGGCAATGTCTGCTAGTATTATCATTTCGTCTTTCCAAAGAGAATGTATCCAAAATCAAAATCAAAATATGTTTATTCAGTTTAGATGCGTCTTAGGGCATGCTTATGAATGTCAAAAACGTTTACAAAATCGCAAAAGAGCAAGACTACGCCATCCGTTCGCAAAACTACCAGGAGGCCTAGTTCTGAGAAGAACGGGCAAGAAACTCAGCAAATTTTATCCTCCCTCTACATTACAATTATTCAAAGGAAATGTCATAAACCACAACGTCATTAAAGTTACATAAGTAGAAAATAAATAAAAATCTGTTCTGTGATTTACCACATTCACACAAATCACACATATACATAACAAAACAAATTATAACAATATAATTAGAACTATTGCCAAGCGTTTTTGTTTACTAGGTAGTCATTAACTGTGTAGTAACCTTTACACATTAATGTTTTTTTTTTTGTTCCCCTTATATTCTCTTCCCTTATATTTTAATTTAAATAAATAATTACCGACACTCTTATTAACCCAAGTGCTATCAATTAATAAACGATTAAAATGTTTCTATTAGAACTAGAAACGTATTAATATTTACTGAGGAACAATGAGAACGTATTATGGAGTATCGTAACACAAGTTTGCTTCTAGCGAGGCGTATATGGGATCTTAATATGAATCCCTCTTAGCTATATTCAGTAGTTACACTCTCAATGAAAACTAATAGCGAGCCCGTTTTTACACGGTTGTAGTACACGTCAGATGTACGTTAGTTTTATATTCATCAATAGCCTACTGCGCCTTTAATTTTTTCTTTAATAAACAACAAAAACAAACCCGAAGTTAGATTTAAAAAGTTAAAAAAAGTCACTCTCAGTCTGTTATCGTTGACTTCTTCTTCAGCGCTGAATACCTGTCTATATTTTTAAAATCTTTTATAATTTCTATTGATATATTTTGTCATTTTTATTGTTCATTATTGATTAATTATGTTTTATTTAATATATAATTATGACAAACATTGCTATAGCATTTTAAACTGTTTTTTTGCAAACTAGATAAGTAAAGGAGAACATGAGAATAGACGGAAAGTTGTTTGTAGTATGGCACGCAATTGGAATTTTGTAGAAAGTTCAGACCTCTATGTTTTTTTAATTCGTGCTGTCAATCACGTAAATCGATTACAAAGTATTATATTTTATCTTATCAATCAATTTTAAATATTTATTATAATCAAAATATTATCATATAGGTAATGTAATATATAATATTTTTATCTGATTCTCTCTGCATCTAGATCAGTCACTACACAGTGGATTGCCCATTCTCGTTTCCTTTTAGGTTTATATCTTAGCTAAAAAACATTTTTATATACATACATTTACAGATGAACGTAATGAAACCTTTCATATCCGTCATTATCCGTGCGGAATGGATATAATATTTATCAAAGATAATATGGATATACAAAGCGATAACATGGCGATAGAGTGGTAGCCGTTGAACGCGGATACTCGCATTCTGAGGATTACCGTAAGTATATAGTTTCTTTATTTTCTATTATTTAAAAATCATAATTTATTTAAGAATGTCTCACAGAAGAATATCAAATCTCTTGCTTGAATGATCTGCGTTTAGAACGACATTCAAATGATTACTATTTATATTAGCAATTACAAGCGAATATTATTTAATGATGAAACAGTTATGTAAAAATAATTTCGGCAAACAAGTGACAGTTTTAGATCTAAACTTGGGGCTTATTTTAGGGCAAAATAAGCCCCACGTGGTGTTCAAATATAGCAAATAAACTCATTATTTCGTTTATACATTGTGTGAGGACGATGATCGAAGATAATCAACATATTGGTAATGACTGATTGTACAGAAACATGACGGAGCCGGTGAGGTACAGTCGGGCGCAGGTGGCCGAGAAGACGGGGCGTAATGCGGCACCAGTGTGGATCATATACAAGGACTCCGTCTATGATGTTACTAAATATGTTGCTGAAGTTAGTCCAAAATGTGAATGCGGTCATTTAATATTTTATAATGTCTATGACTTAGCCTTTTTGCCAGTGTTGGCCTTGATTCTCATCCTTGAGGTCATAGGTTCGAACCTTGGGTGTGCACCAATGGACTTTTCTATTTCCGCTGGTAGCACACGCTAGTACGTTGAAGGAAAATAAAAGCCGTCATGCCTTAGACCCGAAATTCGACGATACATGTGTCTGTCGTAGCGATGTTGCCTTTTTGTAAAGTGATTATTTAAAACGAGTGTTGCTATACATATATTGATATTAATATTACAAAAGATAATCTCGTTATCAATTCACGGTTAAAGTGAATATAGTTAATTAATCAATATTACAATATACAAAGTAAACTATTAATCAGAGATTATCATTCCTTGTTATATAACGTTAATAATATTTTTTATAATAAGGTCATATACGGGCAGTAAATGATCAGGAAGTAAATTTAGTTTGCTGATATCCGGCACCGTAGTTCGATATAAAATTAAATTAATCTACAATTAGATATAGATCATTTAGTGGACGACTTGAATTGCCGTACCGTGCACGGCAGGTAGTCAAGTAAAAACATACGCGTCGAATTAGAAACCTCCTTCTTCGGGCTTTTTGAAGTCAGCTACATAACGAATATCCGCAGCATCCCGGCGGTCCCGAGCTGGTTACAGACGAGGCGGGCACCGACTGCACCAAGGTCTTCCACGAGGCCGGCCACACGGCCGATGCTTACACCATACTCGCCAAATACAAAATAGGAGAACTACATGAAGTTAGTATTGGTTCATCATATGTATTTCTACTTTCCATAGGAATCTCTGGGGATAAACTGAATTATTCAGTTGCAGTGCTATTTAAAAAATTAAATTACAATACCCTTTCACTAATGTAAAAACTGACGCTCGTAGCGGAATAGAGGTCAAGTTCTACTTGTTATCTAATGGAGTAGGACTTTACAAAATACGCCACGTAAAACCATTCATTTCCATTTTTAACGTAAGTATTAAAGCTTAGCAGTATTCATTACGTAGATACATAGATTTAAGTATTTCTATTTATTTTATGTAATTATAGTGTGTGTTGAATTTTAGTTAATTTTTTATATCCATTGTCTACTTTTGTATTACCTGTTTTTTGATGCGAATAAAGTATACATTACTATTATTATCTTAGGGACACCTGAAGTATTTGCAATTTTCAAAATAGGACGTTTAAGCTGAATAATGCTCTCTTCAACAATCCAATAGATAATTGACAATCGATTACGCTGAGTGGACGCTTGTTCCAATACAGTGGCACTTCATACAACAAGTTAAAACTCGTTCCAAATTGTCTTTCCAAGAGATTTATTATATATATGTAATGGAGTTAAAGATTAGACATTTGTCGAAACAATGGTATAGGTAACAACGTCAATAAATCATACTTCAAACTTTAGAAAGGTATTTGTTATATACGTTAGTGTCGCAAAACCAAGTTTCTCGTTTTTTAATATTAATGGGGGCTACCCATAAGTTTTCAAACATTTCAACAAGCTAGTGTGAAATGACCTTACGTAAATTCGTCCATTCGCATCTGGTGTCAGTATGTATAATGTATGTATGTATCTAAGCGTTTCGTGTTTGCTTCACTGTAAGCAAAAACATTACCAACAAAGCTTTTTATATCTGGTGGCCTGAAAATGTGTTGCATATTTTGCGACTTCCTTTCCTAATAATAACTAATAAAGGCATCGAGTTAGAAGAAGCGATTATATAATATACGGTAAATTACAGGAAGAAAAACATTACGATGCCAATGGAAAGAAGAAGAAAATAGTAGCTGTAAAACCTGATGGACAAACTAGAACTTGCTTAAATAAAGTCACGTGTGGTCTTCTGGGATAAAATAATTTAAGTACTGTAATTAAGAAATAAATTCAATTTATAAGTATTTTATGTTATTTTCTGGATGTTTTCTAAACAACATGTTTTCGAAGTATATGTGTGTGTGATTTTGCATTACGTATAGAACTGTCGATTTTCAATCAAGTAACAAAAGCCATAAATTAATACTTTGTACCTCCCACCACCTAGATGCTATCATTTAATACACCAATGCACTTCTGTTCTGTTCTGTTTCTGTGGATGAGTTGTTGTGTTTCTACAATTGGCGAATTTAACTTTAGTGGAAAACTATTTGGATTGGAATTTAAAAAATATCGTCTTGGACAATTACAGAACTTTATCGTTAAGGGACTTTGTTATTAATTTTGTTAAAACAAATAATTATAAGCAACTAAACAATTTTGGGATTTTGAATCTTGCGTGGATTAAACAGCCATAATGCCACTTTATCATTTAGATCCTTTTCATTCTCCCCGGCCTTTACCTATATTCAATCCCCTCCTCTCCCTCTCCCAATTATAAGAGGATATTATCACAAGGGCGATTATGGTATAATTAACACCTTCCTAAGCAAATGTAACTGGCGCCAAATTCTATCATGCTAGATGTCAAGGACTCCCTAGATGAATGTTATAATTGATGCCATTCCTTTTTTCGTACCCTTTAAATGTTCTGTGAAACGCAGCTTTCTAGTCTGGTTTTCAAATTGGGCTTATAAACAAAAAAAGGATAGATGGCGATATAAAAAATATAAAAATTGATTGTGTTAACTCTATGTGATGATTTGGAATGGATGCCAAAAAGAACAGGTACTGCCGATTACAATTTATTCAAAAGTCTAATGGAGACAGCTTTTAAAACCCTACAAATTTTTGGACATACATTAATCCAAAGAGTAGTTTACCAGTCATAATCTCTGATGGTGTACGCAAAGAAGGTAATAACGGAGGAACCTTTTTCCCAACATCTGCTACTGTTTCGCTAATTACGTTGCCTTCGTTTACAATAATATGTCGTATGTCTCAAAAGTATAAGGCCTAAAAGATTTAGCTGGCTTTCCTTTATGATCGATCATGAAATCTTAGTTAAATGCCTGAAATCTCTCAATTTCAACAAAAGACCTAATGCCTATATTTATAATAAACCGTGCCGAAAACTCACCGAGCCACTACTTTTTCTTTTTCATGTGTCACTACAGTCAGAGAAATCAAGGAGTAAATGGAAGCTTGGCGAAACATTGCTAGTTAACAAATTTCAATTATCATCTTTGCAAAAGCTTTTGAGGCACTGTTATGCCCGATAACACTAAAACATTTTAAACAATGGTAGTAGCCATTGCAACATGGTTTCGTCGCTGGGAAGTCCTAAACAAATCTTTTGGAATTCATAGACTTCTTTGTCGAAACCTTAGCATCCAGAAGACAGTGCGATGCAATCTAAACTGACTTTAGCAAAGCGTTTCACAAAGTTTCTCAAAGGCCACTTATTGAAAAGCTACACAGCTATACACAGGTTTTCGGGAGTAGGAATACCTACTTTAATAATAATTAAAGTGGCTTAATTCATATCTTTCTGTTGTTTAATTTATTTACACACGAATATTTTTATATGTATATAGCAAGCTTTGTATGTACGCTGATGATCTCAAACTAGCAATCACTATAAGAATGGAAAAAGAGAAAGATGCCTCACATCTTCAAGAAGACTTAAATAAGCTAGTGAAATAGAGACGATAGTGAAATGACAAAATCACAGTTAGGTACCTATACCTAGGTAACACTGAAAATGTTCAGAAAATTAAAAACGGCTTAATGTAGAAAGTTGCCAAGACTTAAAGCTAGGATTTTTTTTTAAATATAATTGTTATTTAGTCAGTTGGTAGGTCCGACCTTTACGTAATAAACCCTTAAATCTTCTCTATTTCATTTTATTCGCCAAACATACACCAAGTATTAATTGTAATTTATGTTGTTACTGTTTAATATTTTTATTACCTGGCCTGCGCAAAAAAAGGGCTTCAATAGCTTAGCATTTTTAAAGTATTTGTATATTTCATATTTTTATTTGATAAAAGCTAATCAGTTTATATAGCAGTGGGCCCCCATTTTTTAATTTGCCCCAGGGCCCTTGGTCACCTAGCTACGCCACTGGTTCTAACGCTGATATTCCTAGGGTGTGTAAGTTAGCTTAACAATTTTCCCGTAAAATTTATCCCTTCCGCCTCTCTGACTCAGTTTCACAGAGCTATCTTTTTTAAAATAAATTTTGCACTAACTTATATCTCTCGCTGTTTAGACCACATAATATGTACCTATCGTAGTTATTAAGAATTTCATATTAAGAGTTAAGCGAGCGATGTAGAATTATGTTTTTATTGTTAGTTTTGTCTGTTCCTAGATGTCGGCTATTCTGTAAAGCCCGTTGGCAAACCTTTTTTAAATAAACAATTTTACGTATACATAATATATTCCTTAAAGTATGCAGTAATATGAAAATCATTTATTAGAACTAATAAATTGCCCACAGAGCCATCTAGTGACACAAATACAAACTAAAATACATCCGAGTGCCCTAAAAGTTGTTTAATAAGAGGGCGTATATACAGAGATATATTTATCTATCCTGTATATGTACAGGGAACTGCATACAAAGATACATGTGAGATTTAAATACTTTTTCAGTTCGAGACCGATATAATATAACGGGAAAGTTTTTTATATGATCCCCCTACAATTCAAAATGAGTATAACGCCCTCTAGTGACAAACAAATTAAAGTAACGCCGAGCGTAAATTCTATTATTCAATATACATTATAAGTTTGAATCATATACGATTTTATTTGGTATATACATAAATAAAATTCACATTTAATCCAAATCGTTTATTCAAGCAAATGAACATAATATTATGAACAAACTATAACATTACCTACTTAATGATATTTACATTCTCTTTCTTACTTATCACTCTAAATATTCTAAAATATAACTAACTTAACTGTGTGTGCAGAATATGCTTTCGTTTAATTCAAATACAAAAATAAAAATCCAACTAATTTGACATATTGCATCAATTTACCATTAATTTTATAATTGAGATTTAGGTGACATGAAAATATATTCTGCATCATCTTTTTAATAATATATTACTATATTATGTCAATTACTTAACTTACATAATAAAAATTATAGATAAAATATTATATCAAACAAATAAAATGTTTGCTTATTTTATAGGAGTAAAGGCTATTCAGGCTAGGCTCAACCAGCATTCAAAACTAAATCCATGTTTACATCTGTAAGCTGACAGGGAATTTCGTGACGCTTTGAATTTGATATTTTTTTTAGTTTTATCCATTGGTAAGGTAAAAGAAAATCATCTGACTCTTGTAGTACCTATGTGTATAAGACAATTATAATTATTTATGTAATTCACAAAGCAAACAATATGTGCCCACAACACTCAACTATACATAGGCTTTGACTATTATAAATAGTGAAGCTGTTGACCAAAAAATCTTTAAAAATTTACAATGATAACGGTGATATTATATTTGTGTCATTAATTTTTCATTTTAACAATCATTGATCAGTCACTATGAAAAATAATATAATATCTTTGCTTTCCATTATAATCATAAACATCCACTTATTCAGAACAGTGGAGTGTCAACATACAAATAGCCTCATACAAGTTTCATAAATCAGCAATTCAACAGGACACAACAGCTCTGAACCTATTTTAAATGATAAAATAACCACCACAACATTAACAATGGCTTGTCATATTAAAAACTAAAATCTAAGTAATGCACTTCGTGTATTGTGACTAAATACACCAGATTAAACAAATATTAGAATTTTATAATAAACCGCTGTTAGCAGGAAGACCAGAAAATTTAAGATGCAAAATAATATGAAATCCCTAGTCTTTAAGTTGCTACATATAAAATATCTTGAATTGCATGCCAAAATAAAATACAATATGTTTAACAGCAGTAACATGGGTTGCAGATAATCTATTGTGACAAACCATGTAACCAGAACAATTATGTAAACATATTTGCTATTTCATCAAAATGCAAAGCAGAAATATATATTAAAGCATAACAACTAAATAAACAGTTTAAGTGCAAAGGGTTTCATAATATGAACTAATAAATAGTTTAAGGTTTTTCTATAGTGTCACGAGTACCAGAAAACCTTGCACCTTTTATGAAGGAGTAAGACACTCAAGAACACTTCACTGTGTGGTCAGCTTATTCACTGCTGTTGCCCATGCTGTGATTGGTTGGCAGACTTTGTGATTACTATTGTTTGCTTGTTACCAACTCCTGATTTACCCAGTTGGAGAACATTAGATGGTAAAGTGATTATCTTATTACCTCCTACAGTATTTGCCGATACTAATTTAACAATTGTTGCTCCCGGAGAAATTCCCTGACCCTGTGTCCCACTTGATACTACCGGTCTATTTTGCATCATTGCCATTTTAGGCACAGTTGCAACGGTCATGCCAGTTGAGGTCTTGACTAACGTAACATATTGTGGAGCAGAACTTGTTTGAGCATTGGCACCTGGTGTCTTCTTTATAATAACGGGTATACCTGCATTACCACCAGCTTGTCGTAGAACCGTCGCGCCGGTAGCACTCACACTGCCTGCAACAGATGTTACTAACGTGCTTTGTTCACCAGATTTTGCGGTCACTATTTTATACACTGGAGCCTTGCCCCCTTGTCCCGTCAGAGCACCACTAGCTATCTGTATAGTTCCTCCAGCGCTGCCAATAACAGGTAAATTGCCAGAACCTAGTTTAACAGGGACACCTCCAGTTATTTTTGTTTGCATGCCACTTTGTATAGGGACTCCTCCTGCAGATTTAACCAATACATTGCTTGTTCCAAGTTTAACATTGCCAGCACTTAACTTTAATGGAACATTGGAAGCAACTTTTTGAACACTATTTGCTATCTTACCCTGGAGATTTGCAGTCCCAATCTTAAGTGTGTTACTGGACAATTTTACAGTATTACCCGCACCAAGTTTTACAGGGACTCCTGCAGATGTACCAGTCTTAACTTGTACAAAACGTGGTGTGCTAGATCCAACTGGAGAACTTAGAACAATCTGTGTATTTGACTGAGGGGTTGAAACACGTACTGTGCCAGGTGTGCCTACTCCACTCACAATTCTTGTTACACCTTGTGGTGTAATTGCTGCCACTTTTATTTGTTGCGATGATCCAGGAGCAGGTGACTTGGCAATTGTTTTACCAGGATATGACTGTTTTATTGTTGGAGGGCTTGGAGCTATCTTTACACCTGCAGATTGTCCTGGTACTTTAATGGATCCTGATACTATTTTTTGAGGTGTAGTAGGTGCAGGAGTTGCAGCAGCAATAGTTGATCGGGTAGGTATCTCAGGTGTAGGTAATGTTGCAATTGGGGATGTCAATCCGAAGGCCTTTGCTGCGTCTGGTTGAGATGCCACAGGAGATGCAGGCGGTGGTGCTGTTACAGGCTCAGATGCAGATGGGAACCTAGCAGGGGTCACTTTACCACATTTTTGCACTTGCAGTAGGTAAGTTGTAACTGTATTCATAGCTGGCCAACACAACTCTAAAGAAGTAGTGCCAGCTCTTACAAGAGCAACACGTCCTGCTTGTGGTGGAACTCCTACTTCTAAGTACCACAAATCCTTGCAGCAAATCTGGTTATTCCATGTTTTCCTATAACCATCACGACCTGACCAAATATATAGTCTAGTTTGAATAGCTACTGCACTATGGCCAGCGCGAGCTCTAGGGACACTCTCTACAAAGTTGTCCAGAGATATATCATCCCATGTCATAGTCTCCAAGTTAAGTGATGCAAGGGTGTTAGTACACTTCCATTCCTTTTCATGAGTTGCTAATTTAGATTCATCAGGAACAAGTGGTACCCAACCACCATACACATACATGTGGTGTCCAATTACAGTAGCTGTGTGTAAGGAACGTGGCAGTGGTGATATACCTCCTAATTCAGGTCGAGTCCATGACATACTATCTATATCAAGGATCCAGAGATCTCCCAGTCGGGAGCCACTCATTCCCCCATAGATTATCAGTGATGATTTCCCAGTATTTTTATCTGTATAAGCCACACCACTGTGAGATTCGCGTGGGGGCGGCGATTGACCATATGTTAATGGTATGTCCCATACAGTCATTGACGAATTTGGATACAGCTCCAATGTATATAAATCATTAAGGTAGCTCGGAATATTGTTCTTTGGATCATCACTCTTATTAGCTAGTCCACCAAACAAATACACTTTACCGTTAAGAAGAGTAAAGCTATGGCCCAAACGCGGGCAAGGAGGCAGTCCCTGCTTTGGTGGAAGTGGCTTCAAATGCTTCCATTCCCATCTGGAGGCCTGTAGTTCATAAAGGTCGTTAGAATACTTGCCATACTCCACCATGCCGCCAAAAACCAGAAGACGTGTTCCGTCCACGACGAAACCATAGGCAGCGCATCCCGGAGGAACCTCACCTTTGGTTACAGGCACGAACCATTGGTTTGTTGTAGTATTGAATACGTGAAGCTCATGAACTATCCCTTCGTTTCCGCCGCCGAAAACTATCATCAAATCCTTAATGGCGACCGCCCGATGACCATGTCTAGGTCGGGGTTGGGGTCCAGTAGGATTGTACACTTTTTGCCACTTAAGTACAGCGTTTTCCTTCATTTTTACTAAACATTTGTCAGTAAACTCTTTTCACCGTATGTATCGCTCAGGATGCGTATCTAGAGCATAGACAAGGAGAAACGTCGTAAATAAGCTTTGTAGAAAATATTCGGTTAGGTTGAAGCTACATAAGACAATCTATGTCAATTATCTCTTTCGCACTCCCGGTTCTCGCCTATGAGTAAAAAATAATCACCCTATGGAGCTTTGACTGTATAACAAAAATGGCGTTAGCAACAGCAATAGCAACTTACAAAAGGGAGAAAAATGGCGTCGGCCGTCAAGATTTTGTCTATGTTATTGTGTAGATTATAAATATCAATCTGTTTTTATATTTTTGCATAATCCGAAAGCAAAGGACATAAGAGAAAGCCTTACAGATCAGATGTTGTTTAAATTTCTATACAGATTTAGTCTTTATTTTATCATAAAAATGATATAATATCATGTCTTTATGACGTTTTGTTCAATATTTAAAAAAATATATTAGTAATTCGATTCTTAAATCGATGATTTTAATCAACATACATATATTTCTTTCTGTAAATATTGTTTAAACCCTGTAAATCTTTCACAGTACTATAAAGTATAGACATATATGAATTTTACGTATTAAAACACTGGCGCTTAGAAGATTTTTTAAGATGGTACTCATGTGAAAAAAGGCGGGAAATGTACTTTGCATTTAATTATAGACTATGTTATTATATAGGGTATGTTCCGATATACACTGCGACCACTGTACAGAGTACCGTCAATTTAGTATACTGTGAAACCGTTTCTCTATAGCCAGCTATACTGGTTACAATTTAAAACGGAACGCAGTCCAGTATACTAGTCAGCTTCGTTTTTCGACACAGTTTTCAAATGAGTGCATCAAAGTTTTTCAATTCAACAAGAAAAACAATTATTGGAGTATTATCGCATTAAAAAAATCTATATTAATATTAACTGTCAATTGAATTAATACTACAAAGAAAGTAAGTTAGAATTTTAAATGTTTGTTATTAAACTGTAAGTTATATCAGCCGTTAGACATTCAAGTGGTTTTGATTGATCACGTGATCAAAGCACTGCGAGTACCTTACCTCGAAAACGCCAGTGCTCGCAGTAGAAGTATAGCGGGGATTTGTGACGTCATATATTTCCTAGGACGCTGCGGCTGTATACTGCAGTCCATAGCGGAACAAATTTTTGAACAGTGGGAGCACTATACAGTACTCGCAGTGTATATCGGAACATACCCATAGAGTGCGCGCCAGTTAAGTCTGCGCGCGGCCAAAATTTGAACTAATCCCAGGCCGTCATGTTGTTCATTGTTGTGACAGGTGAAGTGAGCGTTTTGAGTGTCTTGTGTTTTTATTCGTATATTTTATTGATCAAATTTTGTAATCATCATGCCAAAAGTCATTAAACAGCACTTTTAATGAGAGACTTTTCGAGAGATTTTTCTTAAGGTGAAACGTTCTTCTGAAGCAGAACGGGACAATAAGGGGCCAATTGTTCCATTTTCTAAAGTACGGGCTCGGGACTCGGGTTGCTTTCTTGACAGGTAATTTTTGGGGTGACCAATGCGTGGTATTTTGCCTCCGTGTGGGTATTTTTGTTATATTAGTATATTGTTGGATATTCATACATGTGTTCGTTTCAGGTATTTCTGAACGCACTGTCACTCAAATAATTCAAGAAGGTAATAAAGTTGAAGCTTTATCCAAAAGACGTATTGCAGAGAAAAATGTTAGTCAAACTACAAGTGTAATATCTTCAATAACTGAAGCAGCGTTTAGTACCATAACTACGGAGGAATGGATTAATGTATGTCAACACGTGGAAAAAATCGAAGACCATTATTTCGTATCCGACAGGCTCTTGGATATAGAATTAGACAAATTTATAATTGATCCTACAAGTGACGATGGAAGCTCAGACTCTGCGGACGACGAAATGAGCGAAGATTCAAACAATACAATGGAAGGCATTGACCCACTTGAAGACCACACTTATCCAAAATTTAAAAGTTCCGTTATATACCTAATAAAAAAAATCAAAAAATAATTTGTTGTTTTCATTTATTTTTAAAGTACAAACACTTACGGTCCAGGCGTTCTTGAGCTATGGTGTAATCGACCTGATATTATAAAAAGCAGTCATTGCTTGTTATTATTTGGTCGTAGTTCACTTGATTTACCTAGTTACATTATTTCCTTATCTCCCATTTATGTTTATGATCGGAAAGCAATTTTCCATAACTAGCAACATTAGCTACGCCGCCAGTCGCGCGCAGACTAGTAGAAATCTCTACTTGGCTTTGAAGACTACAGAATAAAATTAGAATTGTCTTTGATTGACATAACTTTTATTCATTTAAATAAAACACTATTTTGACCGGATTGCGTGACCACGCACGCTGTAAAGCACGCGAAACGTCGGATAAATTTAAAATTATGTTAAATAGTTGTAAATTTATAATACATAACTTCAATCCGGTCAAAATAGAGTTTTATTTAAATAAAATTAGAAGTTTACGGAATCATGGACGACATAGAATAGAAAGTAGAAAATGAAGTAGACGTAGACGGACTATGGTATAGACTAGACATCAGCGTACAGCGTGTGAGATAGCGAATGATCGACATAATATGTCATATTACAGTTTTAATTCATTGAAGATTGCTTATTATTGACCAAAATACACATTCGAATTAATAATTCTTGAACAAAGTTACTGAGTCGTGACAAAATAAGCTACTTTCCGATGAAAGGTTATGTTTGGTTTTTTACGTTCACTATAGCTTTTACAGGCAATTATGCAACAATCCACCACGACTGACACTTTAAATACACCTCTTATAAGGATAAAGTCTTAAAATATGGGTTTGACTTAGGTTTCACCAGCGGTGAAAACTTGTTTACCACCAAGGGCTCGGTGGTAAACAAATAAAACCCGATACACAAAGTGATACTCTGTTTCGCTCGCACTTAAGTATTTCACGTTAATGCCTTCTCTCTTTAGTTATTATTGTTATTTTAGAAGCTCATCTAGTTCTATACTCTATCTACGATGAAAATAAAGGATCAGTTTAAAACATGTTTGTTGTTTTATTTTACGTAGGTTGGCAGGAATTTTCTTAGTATTTTCCTTTTTTTACATATTTGGCGATAAATATAAAACACATTTCACAAATATTTTGTGTTATGAATGTTAAAATTTTATGATAAAAATTTCAAAAGTTTCATTAAAAGTATAGTTTCTTAAAATATTTTTTATGTATATTGTTTCGAGTAAAATCGAGTATTGTTATTTAAACGGCAATAGTGTTTTAGTGTTGCTGCGTTGGCAAACATTTTCCCGTGATGGGTAAAATTATGGCAGGCCTATGTCCAGCAGTGGCCGTCTGTTAAGATGTTTTATAAAATAAATAATCACAAAAACATAAATATACAAGTCGAACTGTAGATTCGTCTGCATACGTCTCGAAACTTAGCCTGCGTATGCTTACATTTAACATAATTTAATTCGCGTATATGAAATGAAATCCTAAGACGTGGGTCTTTTTTGGCACGAACCAAGAAAAACCAGCCACGGAGACAAAGACAAAAAATTATCTATGTTCCTGGAGGCCTACCATGAGCTGTCATTGCGAGCTTATTGACAACGTACAACTGAGATGTATCGCTTACCTTAGCGGTAATCAGACTTCGTTCATTCAATTTGTATGAAAATTCGTACCATGACCGCGAATATTTTGAGTTTAGAAAGTGTGATTATAAATAAATTATAAAAATATCGACAGAGATGAGAAACAAGACGGCAATGCCCTTATACCGGCTTCGAAGATGTCGAGTTTATTTACAATAGATCAACGACTTTGATTCGTTGAAGATTTCAGTCTACCTACAAATAATTGCACAACCTATTTATAAATATTCAATTAATTAATTAGGCATGTATAAAAAAACATAATAAGAATAATTCCCCAATATATGATATTTTGAAGTGAAACTTTTTTAGGCGCATGGGGCTATAATTTTTACGGAATGTCACGAAGATATGCAGCGTTTTTGTCGAAGAAGAGAGCGATTGATACTGATTGAGAAATAAATAAAAAAATATAATATTAATTTATTTTCGACACTTAATATTTAAATGACAATAAATTACTAAAATATCTTCCTTTTCCCTCCCTCTAAGTCTCGGAAATCTAAATTTTTAGATTTGTATAAATATGAACAAGAGTTAAAAATTAGTTTGCCCAAGAAGCTTCTTTTCTAACATGTGTACTTTGTACGCACGCACTTCTTTTTTATTTCAAACCAGCTCCCGCCCGCGTTAATTTCATGCATTTTACCAAAGTCTCTTGCGACTTCTTTAATGATTATTCCGTATATTAAAACACAGCATAATTAATTACACACCTATGACCTAAACCTTTACGAATCAGTATACTATTGGCATAAGCTACAAAAACTCAGTCAGGTTCTTTATTTTACAATAAAAATAATGCTCTAACACTAGTATTTATTATAATTATTATGTTTATGAATTGTATTATTCTCGTCTGCTTTTTTGTTTGTTTAAATAAACATAGGTATTGACGCCATCAGGATTTCTTCAGGCAATGTCCAACCGGGGTGTAAACATAATAATGTTGGACATTGCCATTGATTTCATTGGGGTTTTTGCTTTACCAACATGCCAACGTCTCTCAATTCAGAGTTTGTCTGGTGTAAGCTGTAAAAAAAAGTACCATTATTTATATTATTCCTAGTATATATTATTTCTCTAAGTATTTATTTATTATTCATTAAACTTATGTTAACGTATGGAAACATCTGTCGAAGCAAGTTTGACAGTTTAATTTAATTTTAAAATTTTCCTTTAGAAATATTGCTATTAGCTGCTGAAAAGCACAATAGCAATGGAGGTACACTAGGTCAACAACACGGCCACGGCCTACGGATGAAGGAGGAGGCGTAGGCTATGGACGATCGGACTGCGGCGATGAGCGAGATGCGTATCTGCCTTATTAGAAACCGAATTATAAAAGATTTTATCCGGAAAACTCAACCAACATAGACTTTTAAGTGTATAAAGAATCCACAAACGACGATAGATTGGGCAACAAGAGCCCTATATACTTGAACCATATTTTCACAATGGACATAAAAGGTGTGACGGGTATTCAGGGTGAAGCTAATAAAATAGCAGTTATTTTTTTTAATAATTTGATTAATAACACCACTTTCCTCACAAAATATGACATTAAGGCGTTGATACCGGCAGCGCAAATTGAAGAAACCGGCATCATTAGATTTGTTCCAGCGAATATTATCTAACAAAGAACTTTAAAAAACAAAGATTTTTTCGGAGGTGAACACTTGTGTAAGCAATGTGATAAACCAACCAAAATCAGTTGCATAAACTACAGTGGGCCTCATCTTGCGATTTCTAGATTATATCCTATCAAAACCAAGAAGATTAGAAAAGAAAAGCAACATATCTTAAGCAAGTGTCGCCTTAACAAAACAAGTCACCACCTATGAAACAGATTTCCCTCCACTCCCACAACTTGTAAATAAGTCTGTAAATATCTCTGGAAATTAGTTGGTACAAGATGTAAATAAAGTTGAAATAGTCCATTCTAAAGACCTTAAAACTCAAATAATTTCCAATAACTATATACTTATGGCCCTAGTGCAGACGTTGGCGGAATTAGCCCATAAAGATGACAGTACTCCCACTAACATTAAAACTATTAAAAATGCATTATTAAAAAACTTAACATAATGGATTGGGTAGGGCCTAATCCAAGCTACGTATTGTTCAGTTTAACATACAATGTGCAAATAGTAAAAAACCTATCACTATAACTAACCTATTAAGGATCTATCCTATCGCCAAACTCCAAAAAAGTACATTGTTTCTTTCCATTTTTCGTCATCGTTTCTTGAAGTAGGGCGAATGGAAAAAATATATTGTGGAGTTGAGTAGTTTATGTATCCATTTTAAAAGATCGATACACGATTTAAATAACTTTGCTCGATAGAAAAAAAATCCAAACATAGCCAATTTTTAACACTTTGAATTCATTTTATGACGAAAATGTATATAGAACATAATTTTGAAATTTACACGATATATTTAATCGAAAGCCAAGTAATCCATATCAGAAAAAAAATGATAAAATTACATTAATTGAATGTTTTACATAACTAATTGTTATTACGGGCCGACGCGACGCGCCTCTCCACTGCGCACCGCAGTCCACCCCGAGACACTGACAAAGCAATTCGTGCTGGGATAGGGCCTTAATCCAATTTTTAAAACAATAAAATATTGATATTTACCTTCTAAATGGGACATGGTTCAAAGATAATTTCAAAAATAATTTTAAAACACCAGGTTATAATATTTACAAAAAAATTCAAACAATGCACATAATGGAGTTGCAATACTAATAAAACCATATCTTAAGTATAATATATTAAATACTAGATTTTATGAAGATATACAAACAGTTGCTGTATCTGTATCAACTGGACATAGTAGTCTAACAATTCTCTGTATATACTGTCCACCTTCAAGTGGGCGTATACGATTTAATAGACTCCGTTACATTATTAATGATTTACCAAAGCCCATATTTATGAGTGGTGACTTTAATGCTCATCATATTGCATTTGGTTGTCAGTCAACCAAAGGTAGAGGTCAGGAGTTATTTAATTTAATTGATGACTTAGATTTGTGTATTTTAAATAACGGTAGACCTACAACCTTAAATCGCCCTAGACAAACTGCTTCTGCCATTGATGTAAGCTTCATCAGTGGCAGCCTCGCACCACTATGTGAATGGTCTGTACATGATGATACGATGGGAAGTTACCATTATCCAACAATAACAGAGATTTCATTAGATATAGATAAATATCATCTCAATTCCCCTGTAGATAGGTTTATATATAAAAAAGCTGACTGGGAAACATACACAGCTCTTTCAAAAACAATGTTTAATAATTTGATACTTCAATCACATGATCCTATTTCAACATATAATAATTTCTGTTCTCATTTAGATACTCTTAAAGAAATGTCAATTCCAAAGCTCACTAAAACAACCACTTTCATAAGCAGACCACCATCTCCTTGGTGGAATTGTATATGTGAACAAAGTGTTATTGCTTCATATAATGCACTAAAACTATATAGAAAAGATGCCCAGAAAAAGAGAACAATTTCAGAACAGAAAAAAATTGGATGGAATAACTTATGTAACACTTTTAATAGAAATACTCACATAAGTAAAATTTGGAATTTATTAAAAATGTTCAAAGGCATAAGACCTAAGAATAAATCATATACAGATGTGTTTATATCTCCACTCTTGGATAAATTATCAGATAATAGCAACTTAATTGAAGTAGATCAACTGAACATTGTTTTTGAAATCAACAATGATAACCCAAATTCAAAATTTTTACTGGATCCATTTTCATGGTCTGAATTTTTAACAAGTTAGTACTCTAGACGAAATACAACTTCTGGCTTAGATGATTATCCTTACATTGTAATTAAAAACTTAGATGTTTCTGCCCAAAAGTTGTTTCTTAACATCGTCAATTTGCTTTGGCGTAATAAATCTATTCCACAGTCATGGAAAACACAATGTGTTGTCCCAATACTAAAGCCCGACAAATGTCCTGAGTTTCTGTGGCTTCCGTAGAGGGCGTAGTAGTGCAGACAGTTTCACCTCTTTAATCTTTGACCTGAAAAATGCAAAACATAGAAAATTAAACACTGTTTGCATATTCCTAGACGTTTAAAGTGCTTTTGACAGTGTTGATCCTGGTATACTAGTTCAAATCATGTCTAGGTTGGGTGTGCCCGGGCACTTATGTAAGTGGATTTTTAATTTTTTGAACAAAAGGACAATCCATGCTAGGCATAACCATATTTTATATGGACCCAAATGTGCCTCGAGAGGTACAATGCAGGCTGCCACACTATCTCCATTACTGTACAATATATACACAAGTGAAATTTGTAAATATGTAAATATTTTACAATTTGCTGATGACATTGTATTATACAGCAGTAATTACAACTTAGAGATTGTAGTAGATAATATGAACAAATCCTTATTTCAACTATTACAATATTATAATGATCGTTTACATTAAAAATTAAACCCGTCAATATTGTATAAAAGTATTGTAAGAAGTCACTTAGATTATAGCTCACTCGCTTATATGAATAGTTCTCATGTAAATAAATTAGACATATTGCAGAATAAGGCTTTAAGAATAATATCTTGTGCTATGTGCCCAACTCCCATAAGGGCCATGCAAGGTGAGACAAAAGTGATGCCTTTGATTTTGAGGCGAATCTTACTTGCTGAAAGATACTGTCTCAAATTAATAGCATCAAACAACACTCAAGTAATAAACAAAATTGTACCTTATATAGATAGATCCCTAAGAAGAGCATTAACAATAGCACAAGGTTTACTATGTGGTAATTCTCCAACACTGTCCAATATATTTCTGGAAATAGACAATAGTTTTTTTTAAATTAGAAAACAGTTTCCATGGCCATGTAACATTTTTCATCTCATTTTTTCTCTTATCAGTGTATTTCACATACAATTAATGTAGTTCAACAGACAATAAACAATAATTCGGAAATGCTTCAATTTTTAGAGGAAAATACAATGTACTATGTTATCTACACTGATGGGAGCAAAGCAAGTGATTATGTACATGCTGCTCAATATGATCCACAAGCAAAATTTTCTTCAAGTTTTATTTTTAGTAAGTAGTATTGTTTTACCCTGCTCTATATTTACGGCAGAGGCATATGCAGTGTATCAGGTAATAATGCGTATTCGCGAAATCAAAAACATTAAATATTTTTTAATAATTTCTGATTCCTTGAGTTTGATAACAGCTATATTCAAGTTACCCTCACAGTTAAATTCAAGTCTAATTATATCCTTTACTTCATTAAACAAATAATTCACCAATATCACAATAAAAAAAATTCCAAATTTTATTTCTATGGGCTTCCCACAAAGGTACCTCTGGCAATGAAATAGCTGATAAAACTACATACATACCTATTATAAAGAAGTTAATGCTGTTGACGTTAGAAATAAAATTAATGTTCCTATGTCCGATTGCTTGCAATGTATTGACCAGAATACTCAAATATTGTGGTTAGAATTGTGGAAGTAAGATCAATATACGAAAGGAAAATGGTATGGACTATGGAAGCATACAATAAAGCTTACCTGCAAGACCTTGGTATCATCGTATGCAAGTAATGCTACTCGAGAATTTATTCCTATCATATATAGACTGCGTTTTGGTCATAATACTGCACCGTCACACCTTGCTCAACTCGGCATTATTGCGAACAAAACCTGGACCTGTAGAAAGTCGAAAACTAAATTTGTATGAAAATTGAAAAGTTGAAACTGACAGTTCATGTCGACAGTCGGTAGCACAGAACACTATTACTTCAAGCAAAGAAGAACAACAACTTCATATTAAAAAATTTCTTACATTAGCGCTCCAGTTAATGCCATCGGTACTATCATATGGCGCGAGAATTTAAAATGGTATGCAAGTACAGAATTTAAGGTATAATTCCATCTAGAGAAATAAAACAAGGAGTGTACATGTGTAACAATTTTATTAAACTACAATAATTAAATTAATAATGTTAATATAACAACAGAAAAGCGTCAATATAGCACAGTATATCTCTTTCTCGTTAATGTTGATATCATACACAAAAGCGTCAATGTAGCACGGTTAGAGTCTCTATCTCGTTAAAATGTTGATATCACAACACAAAAGCGTCAATATCGCACGGTAAGAGTCTCTATCTCGTTAAAATGTTGATATCACAACACAAAAGCGTCAATATCGCGCAGTAAGAGTCTCTACTCTCTATCTCGTTAAAAGGGTTGGATTTAGAATTACGTCGCCTGAATTTGATGATACTGATTATGCAGATGTTTCGAGGGACCTTGATTGGAACACCTCCAAGTGATTTTTGCTATCGGAAATGCGTTTAAGTATTTTAAATTTTTTTTAAAAGTTTTGTGTAATGTATTGAAATTTGTAAACAATCCGACATTTTCTACTTTTCTATTGGTTATAAGAGATGTGACATGTGACATTCACGTAGAAAAATCGGTGATAATTTCGTGTTGATATATTATAGGGTTCCGAAAAATTTGAAATTATCGATACCTACTCGTTGTTGTACTTGTATTAATTCATTGTTTGCAATGTTCTGTATTATTTAATTCTTACTAGAATAAAGTGTTTACTTTAATATCCAAAACGTACCCAAAACCGAATCAGAGCACCCCACTATCCACGTGGAGGAAGAGCAGCCCCCACCCGCTGTAACCCTCCGCAGCTTCGGCATTTTGGTCACCTTCGGCTGCAAATCCCGTAGCACCCGGAGCTATCGAAAAAATCTATTATTATTATTGTTCGGTTAGGTTAGTATATAATAAAATAATAGTATATAATAAAAAAAAAATAAAAAAAAGGGTGCGTGTACTTATGTACGCGCGTAAGAAGTTATACTTCTTTGGCATTATTAAAAATAGTTTTTGATTGCATGCAAATAATTAATTATAATTAAATAATCAAAGACTGGAAAAGGTGTCATTATAGTCAATAAAGTTCAGTTTACATTTGAAAAATTAAATAAATACATATTTATTATTATTCTTTTACATTAAGTGTAACATAAATTCTATTATTATTCGAATGTTGTTTTTTAATTATGTCCAATGCCGTAGCATCTTCCGTGGGCAACTTCACGCTGCTAATTTTGTGTCACGGTGCGCGCGCTTCGTAAAATTTCACTCTCATCAATTTTTCACAACGCGCCTAAAGAAGTATAACTTCAAAAAAAAAAAATCAAAACAAATAATACAAAAAAACGGGTTACGGTAGGTTACGTTTGGTAATATGTTTTTGGTTTTTTGAATTTATTTATTTAAATAACTTTTTCCGGCGCACGACATTGGTGGGGGGTGATTACTACACCCCTCCTCCCACCATCTCCCATCTCCCCCGCGCAACCCCCAATTCGGGCGACGTAATTCTTAATCGTTACCCGTTAAAATGTTGATATCCCAACACGAAAGCGTCAAATTTGCTCTGGAGTCTCTTTGTAATTGATGATTATACAGCACAATTAGCTTTTTTTTGCAGTAGCTCTCTTTTTGGCAAGAACTACAGTAAAAGCTCCCTATTCGCGCTTCCTTCATTCGCGTTTTCACTATTCGCGGATTAAAAAAATGCAACCCAATTTCTTTATAACGTATCCCCTATAAACCCATAGGCGAATGCTACACGCTCGATATTTATCGTGATATTTATCTGGTATTTTTTTAGTATACTACACACTCGATACGAATCGCGTCAGTACGACGGTAAATTTCATTGAGTACACTCGTACGTTTCGTGTTACAATATGAGTAACAATATTAAGAAAGCTTGCGTCAGTATATGCTGATATATATCAATATCCAAGACTTTGAATTGTAAACATTTTCCGCTGCAGCACCAGATCGTTTCAAATCTGTTATTTTTTAAATTATTTTCTGTAGTTTGCCTAGTTTGCATTTGAGGTGTCCCATATGGCCGATTTACACGTATTAAGTTGACTAAAAATTTACTAAATATTAACTTAATTTTAAGTAACTTAACCCGTGTAAATAGTTAATTTAGTAAGAAGTTGCAAGTTAAAATTTAGTTGCAACTAAACAAGGTAGAATAGAATTTTGTCTATTTTTCGGTTAAGTTGGCGGGCGTGGCTAATCACTTGACACGTTTGGACAGGCAAAATTTAGTTAAATTTTAGTGAAAAGCATAAGCTGGCGGAGTCATTGCAAAGCTATGCTTTTGCTTTCGGCGCTGGAAGCTCAAAAACATATCCAAAACTATTTGTCCGATATGCGTATACAACAATTCATGAACAGTAGTAGAACCCCTTCCCCAATGAATAATAGTAGCCGTTTTACTCCTTCGCCTTCTTCAAATACGTATTACGTTGAGTCCCCAGAACCTTCACAATCATGTATTGGAGCATACAATACAGTAAATCCCCAATCAGGAAGAGAAAATCCTATAATATTTTGTTCTGTGGTCGTCCATCTTGAGCGAATAAAGCGTAGAAAAGAAACCGTCGCCGTGCCGTGCAACCGAGCTAGCTCTTTCTCATGTATACGGTTTACACACGGTCGCCGTGCCATGTGAAAGTTCTCATTGTTGGTCATATATTACTACTTTACACGACACGGCGACCGTGCCGTTGCCGTGTGCATATGTTACGTTAGTTATTTACCCAGTGTAGCTTTATATTCTAATAAATTTAACAGATAACCATTATTAAAATAACATAATATGTTGATACTGATGTTATTAACATTAATAACAAGAAAAATTGCAAAGTTTGTTAACGTTGAATAATTTTACCTAACAATATGGTAGATATTTATTCAATCAGGTAATATTGATCTGGATATAGCTGATTACTTGATACCAGGCCATAAACTCCAAAAAAAAAAAATTGCTCATTGCTTGTTTTGTAGAGCTCTTTTTAATTTTCGCAGATAATGCCACTGTTGGCATTGGCTGATACGTAAGCTGACGGACTGTGGTCGGTAGCCTACAGCCTAAGTAAACATTTTAATAAGTACCTGCATCTCAAAAAAATTACCACATGCTTTAATCAAAACATGTAATTTTTCAGATTTAATCTAGCAAATATAAGGACAAGAGACAAAAAACAATTGATGAATCAGTGGAAGTGCACTAAATTGAATACAAAAAAAGAGTTGTCATCTTATCGCCGTGTAACATCAAAAACTGGAGGTGGACCAAAGCCACCATCACTTCCTGTTCGCTCCACGCTACGAACAGTAGAATAAAGGATAATACATAATATATTCAAATATAAACATTACTTTTTATATAGATCAGGATTTTTTTTTTGAAATAATTAGTACCATAACTAAATTTCACCTGATACGAGTATTGGAAAACGAAAACCTTATCGAAATTAATTAATACTACGCAATTAGCATAAACATTACTTAAAGATATTCTAACCAATTTATTGTTATTTGACATTGAAACTATGACGTCAACGTTTTCTAATTAAGTATTTGCATATATAGTGATATACCACGTGTTATTTTAATTAATATCAATAACAAAAAAACAAAGCCTTTTATTCAGACCATACAGTAAATTTAATATATAAACAAGCTCTTTATCCCCTTGCAAGGGGCAAATGCCTCCCCCACTCTCCTCCATTCGTCCATTCCTCCATTTTCAATGCGCGCGACGCGTTGCCATATTATAATATTTTCCATGATGTTTGTGAATATGTCGTCCCATCGCTCATGTTATCGTCTTCTACCACGCTTTTCGAAACGTGGACATAATTTTTTCCGATTACTGGACCATTTCTCCATACTACCTCATATAACCGGTCCAGTCCACTTTCACTTCACCTTCTCAATGGTCGTTCCAATGTCCCTTACTATTGTATAGTGCATGATAAGAGTTGGTGCCCAAGTTTGACATACGTTATACGTACCGTAAGTGAGTACTATCCTGTGTAAATTTACAATTTCTTTATTCAAGAACAAGTTACATTGTTTTAGCAGATACTGGAGCCCCTGAACTAAGTCTAGGGAGACCTGTACATCAGGGTACTCCTCAGGGTTACGAAAATACTGTATAAAGAAAAATAGAAAGTTAAGACTTATTACTAAAATAAAGATACAGGTTGCCATCAGATAAACAAACATTGTTAACTTCTTTTCTGGTCATGAGGGTAATTTTGTTACGGATTAAAACGCAATTATAACAATTTTAGCGTAACGAAGATGTGCAGCGGTTTTGTCGAAGAAAAGGGAACGATTGAGACCGATTGAAAGAGAGTGAGAAAGCGCGAACGTCGCATTACACACAGTGCCATGGAGTGAGAGGTGGGAGAGAGCTATAGTGAGAACAATTAAGAGAGAGAAAGTAAGAGAGATCGAGAAAAATACAAGCTATTTGTTGATGTATTCGTTTAGTAGTTACATATTAGAACTTTAGATGGCAATTTAGGGTAATTGACTGCTTCACGACTGATTTGAGAGCGACCGCCGATGCGAAAACCGCTGTGTGAGTTCGTGAAGTGAGTTACAGAATCGCAGGGCTGACTCGAAATATGGCACAACTTAACACGTAATACCTAACATGTGGATATACTGCTACAATTTTAAGAATACTATCTAACAAAATACAATAATAATATTTATAATAATATTGTCATTATTTAGGGTCCTTCAAGAAAAGAGCGTACCAATTCTTGAAAGGCCGGCAACGCACTTGCGAGCCTTCTGGCATTGTGAGTGTCCATGGACGGCGGTATCACTTAACATCAGGTGAGCCTCCT
This sequence comes from Pieris napi, assembly GCF_905475465.1. Taxonomy (NCBI): domain Eukaryota; kingdom Metazoa; phylum Arthropoda; class Insecta; order Lepidoptera; family Pieridae; genus Pieris; species Pieris napi. Next base: position 12,288,478 of record NC_062248.1, on the reverse strand, counting down.
GCCCGTTTGCCTCCTATCACATAAAAAAAAAAAAATTCAGTCGCATAACGTCTTGTGTAGTAAACGCAGATTTTTATTTATTTATATTATCATTAGCACGTATACAGTGTGTAAACAGTGTGAATATAGATATACAAATACATGGAGTGATCATCTACTGGTACATGATCATTTATTAGGGCTTTTAGCTTAGTAATAATTAATTTACAAAGAAGTTTCACTTCTGACAAGTTAATTCTTTTTCACTAGTGGGAGTGCCATGCTGTTGCCTTCGGGTTTCAGCCAAATGGGCAGGCACGACCGGGGCAGTACCACTGTCTCTCAGAAAACCGGCGTGAAGTGATGCAATAAGTTTGCCTTATTGTACTCGCGTTTCGTGCGGTGAGAGAGACTCCCGGAGCCCATTTCCCCCCCCCCCCCCCCCCTCTACAAGAAATATGAAGGTGCAGAAAAAAAGACAGAATCTACCCCAGGGGGGTACCACACGCGCTCGCGGTGGAGAATCCCCCTCTGGGCGTCCAACACCGGGACACTCTGCGCCCGGTGGTGGACGCACAGGCTGCCCTTCGTATTCTGGGGGGGGCAATTCTGCGCTCGGAAAAAATAACATAATTCGTTCTCGGGGCAAACGGAGCAAACCTACAAAGGCACCCCCGTCCACACTCGCCGTGGACTTCACAAATGTTAGGGGGCTCAATACCAATATCAACGCAGTCCACTACCATTTAGAGACTGCGAAGCCGGCCTTGCTCTTTCTTACCGAGACTCAGATTTCCTCCCCGGCTGATACTTCCTACCTCTCCTACCCGGGGTACAAATTAGAACATTCATTTGTGCCGCGGGCGGGAGTTTGCGTGTACGTCAGAGAGGATATCTGTTCTCGTCGCCTCGGGACGCTTGAAGGAAGGGACCTATCTAACCTCTGGCTGCGCGTAGACTGCGATGACCATCCGCGATTCTACGCATGCCTGTATAGGTCCCATAGCGGAAATATCGAAACTGACCGACTCATTGAGCACATCCAAATGGCTACAGATTCCCTGCTCGAAAGGGTTCCTACCGCTGAAATCGTGATACTTGGCGATTTTAACGCCCACCATGCCGATTGGCTCGGCTCTGAAACTACCGATCACGCGGGAAGATCCTTTCACGACTTTGCTTTAGCCTACGACCTGACACAAATGGTCCCTGCGATTACGCGAATACCAGATGTGGATGGTCATAAACCCTCTTTGTTGGACCTTCTGCTGACTTCACATCCGGAGAACTATCAAGTCTCTGTTGTCCCGCCATTGGGTTCATCAGATCATTGTGTGGTCCGGAGTACTGTGCCATCTACGCGCCCTTCACGGCCCCGCTTTATGGGTTGTCGCCGTATTTGGCACTATAAGTCAGCAGATTGGGACGGGATGCGGTCTTTCTTTGCGTCCTACCCTTGGGGGCCTATGTGCTTTTCGCCGGAAGCTCCAGATTCCGTCGCCGCCTCTGTCGCCGAAGTGGTTCTGCAGGGCATGGAACTCTTTATTCCATTTTCTGCGGTGCCGATCGGTGGCAAGTCTCAGCCCTGGTTTAAACGTTCTTGCAAGGCGGCCTCGCGTCGAAAGCGAGAATGCTTTAAGGCATGGGCGGAAGCGGCGAAATCTCGTGATGCCAATACCAGCGAACTTAAAACAGCATATAACTCAGCCTCCAGGTCCTTCAAACGAGAAATCACTAAGGCAAAGTCAGAGCACATTGCCAGATTTGGCGAGAGATTGGCCCAACTCCCTTCAGGGACTCGAGCCTTCTGGTCTCTCGCCAAAGCTGTCCAGGGGAATTTTTGTCAGCCCTCCATTCCGCCACTGCACAGGGAGGATGACTCTCTGGCCCACACTGCGAAGGAGAAGGCCGACCTTTTGGGCTGTCTCTTCGCGTCCAACTCGACTTTGGATGACCGAGGGAGATCACCACCGACCATTTCGCGGTGTGATTCCTCGATGCCGGAAATCACATTCCGGCAACGTGCTGTCCGCAAAGCACTATCTTCCTTGGACATTCATAAGTCGAGCGGGCCGGATGGTATCCCCCCAATTGTGCTGCGTACTTGTGCTCCTGAGTTGGCTCCGGTCTTAACGCGCCTTTTCCGGTACCTGTACTCGCTCGGCACTGTCCCGAAGTGCTGGAAGACCGCTTCGATACATCCGATCCCAAAAAAAGGCGATCGCTCTGATCCGTCCAACTATCGCCCAATAGCTATAACCTCCTTGTTCTCCAAAATAATGGAAACCATTATTAATTGCCAGCTCTTGAGTTATCTAGAGGGTCACCAGTTGATTAGCGATTCTCAGTACGGCTTTCGTCGTGGTCGCTCAGCTGGTGACCTCCTTGTATACCTTACCCATAGGTGGGCGGAAGCAATTGAGTCCAAGGGGGAGGCGCTGGCGGTAAGTTTGGACATAGCGAAAGCCTTCGATCGGGTGTGGCACAGAGCACTGCTCTCGAAGCTTCCAGCCTATGGGCTTCCCGAGAAATTATGCGATTGGATCTCCAGCTTTCTGGCCGATCGGAGCATCAAGGTCGTCATCGACGGAGCATGTTCCGACCTTAAACCCGTGAACGCTGGGGTCCCACAAGGCTGTGTTCTATCCCCGACCCTATTTCTTCTGCATATCAATGATATGTTGCAACTTAACAACATTCACTGCTATGCGGATGACAGCACTGGGGATATTCTTTACACTGGCCGGGCAGGTATTTCTCGGGCAGTTGTTGATGAGTACCGGAACAAACTTGTGTCTGAAGTCGAAACTCTACTACGTGGAGTCTCAGACTGGGGCAGACAAAACCTAGTCCAATTTAACCCCAAGAAGACACAAGTTTGCGCGTTTTCCGCTAAAAAAACACCCTTTGTCGCTACTCCTCTTTTCGAAAACACTCTTCTTAAAGCCACAGCCAGCATTGGAATACTTGGCGTTGACATATCGAACGACGTTCAGTTTCGCGGTCACTTGGAGGGAAAGGCTAAATTAGCCTCCAAAAAGCTTGGTGTGCTCAGCAAGGCGAGGCGGTACTTCACTCCGGGCCACCGTATGCAACTATATAAAGCGCAAATTCGGCCCCACATGGAGTACTGCTCTCACCTCTGGGCGGGGTCTCCCCAGTACCAGCTCCTTCCACTTGACCGTATACAACGCAGAGCGGTTCGAATCGTCGACGACCAATCCCTCTCCGAGCGGCTTGATCCTTTGGCGTTGCGTAGAGATGTGGGGTCACTCTGCATCTTCTACCGCATTTACCATGGAGAGTGTTCAGAGGAGTTGTTCGGATTAATACCTGCAGCTGAATTTCATCATCGGACGTCGAGACAGAATACGAAATTCCACCCGTATCACCTCGACGTCCGCCGTTCCACAACTGAGCGTTTTTCAAGGCAGTTTTTGCCGCGCACAACCACTATGTGGAACCAGCTGCCCACTGAAGTATTTCCGAACCAATTCGACTTAGGGTCCTTCAAGAAAAGAGCGTACCTATTCTTAAAAGGCCGGCAACGCACTCGCGAGCCCTCTGGCATTGAGAGTGTCCATGGGCGGCGGTATCACTTAACATCAGGTGAGCCTCCTGCCCGTTTGCCCCCCGTTCTATAAAAAAAAAAAAAAAAAAAAAAAAAAATTTGACCTCTAAAAAGGTTGCAATAGTAGTTTCATGCTCACACAAATGAATAAATAAATAAACACTAGATTCTCCTGTTTATAGATACCCTATTATTTTATAATTACTGTAACAAAATATTTTATGAAAACATTGATCTTTAGTAACATTTTGAAAGTTTAAGATATCTATCCATCCTGTTTAGTTTAAATCCTTAGACTATTCACTGAGAGTATCAATTTTAGCGGACTCTGACGTGATAATCCTTTTGTTAGATAGTATTTTTAAAATTGTAGCAGTATATCCACATGTTAGGTATCCTTAGTTTCGTGCTTTAAGTTGTCTGTCCCTCACAATTTCACACATTCCACAAACATCACGGTTCGTCAGTTTTCGGGTTATAGTCGGTAAATATAAACTCTTTATTGGAAGTTATAAACAAAACACGTAATCTAAGATATCCTAATAATTAAATTTATTACTTACCTTTAAGTGGCCCCTTTTCAAAATAGGTTGCGGTCAATATCAATATTATCTTCACAATAGTCATAATAGGTTATTATTGGCAAGACTTTGTTTTATATTCTGAAGCAAGTGTTTTTATCTATTCTGAATTTAAACGAAGTCCCCCATAACATGTTTGATATAATAATTATGTAACAACCTAACATTAGACTTATTTCGATATGCCAACCCCAAGCATACTGAAGCTATGTGAAGTATTAAGGAGATCGCCTTTAAATCGAGTAGACACGACAAAAGAATTTTTGTTTGTGTGAGAGTCTTTGTAAGGTTAACTTAACTTAATTGAGATTATATTTAAATTTAATATTTAATTACCATAAACATGTAAATTCAAAAATGGAGGCGTTTCAAAGTGTAACTGACAATATTATAATCGTTTGATTATATTTTTAATTACTACTCGTACGATATATTTGCTACGTAAATGGATAATTTCGTAAGTTCTCATCGCTAGGGACCATAAAAGCAAGCAGCTGAAAGCAGCAGGAGCAGCAGTGAAATGAAAAAATATTATAATCCTTAAATGACTTTTGAATAATTCCATTAAAGTCAACAAGACAAAAATTATGAAAAGTGTCGTTTACATAACAAATAATGTACTCAACCAAGAAAAGTTAATTAAATGGAAAATTACAATAAATTAATTTCCTCTACATTTCAATTATACTTACAATAACATCATTCTATCAATGTCACAGTTTAATTGCTTTTTGTTAAAATAGTTGAAATATTTGCTTGCACTGCTGAATTACAAATACATGCGTTTGATAAACGTGTAATACCAGAAAGTACCCGAAAGTTAATGCTTATGTTCCTAAAGTACACATTATTATTTTGTCAGAACATGTTATTATAATTGATATTTGTCAAGCAAACGCACAACTACTTCCTGATCGATTTGACAATACAGTTTCGTACTTATAGAGATATACTATCTACATAAACTCTTCATATAGACTGGATAAAGATTCGCTCCAGTTTCAGTTTTACAGGTTTTTATTTCAAATGTCAAAACGTTGCTTTGGTGACGGTGGTAACAAATGAAAAAAAATTTATAAGGGACTCAGCTGTAATGGGGAAGGTACCTATATACCCAAAGTAAATGCAAGCGTCAAATGGGAATAGCATCATACGTTAATATTAGTATGACTGTTTTCGTGCAAGCATATATTACAAGACTTTTCACAATGGATTCTTTACTATTTAAAGCCGATTCTTGCGCCGTACCTAATCATCAAAACCCTGTAAGCTTTTTTTACTGTTAAATGAGCGTTTTTATCATATTATTAATATTATTATTTTATCTTTAGTCAACAAGATACCTGTCAGGCAATGAATTTCCAACACAACGGTTGCTCTTTAATAAATCTACCTCAATACATCATATAATAATTCGTAACTTCAAGAGTAATCTCAATCTTCTTACTACTTAGCGAGTGAGATTCTTCGTCCCTAGGCCGTTAGTGCCGTATGTACCGTAACGCAGGTTCCAATGGTACATTGGTGGTAGTCCTACATATTTTACCCAACATGTCCTTCCCAAATGATAGTATGTAAAAACAATTATAGTTTTATATAGTCAGAGTGTTCGTATCGCCTCGAAACCAAAACGTTAATATAATAACAAAGCTGTACAATGATATTTTAATGTATATTAATAAAATACATTAAAATATCATGAAATGTTTGGATAAGGCAAACCCTGTTCGTGTGTTTAGTTACTTTTCCACGTGTAAATCCTAATCATTACTTTGATTTTGACATTTATTTATTAATGCTTAACTGTCAGCCTTCCACACAATAAGAAATTTTACTTGGTGTAATAAGTATAGCATAATATGTAGCATTTACAGAAAAACTGCCAATTTGTTGGATTGTGAAAATTTAACTTAGGTAACATTCAGTATTTTAAAATCTATTACACTTTAAGTAAACGTTTAAAACTTCTAATTCGCTCTTAATGTGTATGGTAGTAGAATTCTGTTTTTACGCTGTCGTGGCTGTTATCATAACCATGTTGCATATGCAAGAATAGTTCTTCAAGCAAGACTGGATTACTGAAAGACCACGAAACGTTTTGGGTTTCATTAGGTAAAGAGACCGGGACCACAAGCAATCCACGGGATTAAGAGTTACGGTCTGAATAGAGAGTAAGGTTTGCCCTTGTCAATGCTAGATGAGGGTAAGGGTTTCTTGTTTATATAAATGATCTACCTTTCATGGTAGAGAGTAAACATCGGATAGCTTTGTTTGCTGATGATACGTCCGCAATGTGAACAATGCTCTATCTTCGCTTGTCCATTGGTTTAGTATGAATAACCTTCTACTTAATGCATAAAAGACAAAATGCATTAAATTTTGTGCAAAAAATGCAAGGGTTATGGGTACTAGACCAATTATAAACGGTGAGGAATTGAATCTGGATGATACAACTGTATTTCTTGGAATCACCATGGATTCAAAACTTCAGTGGTCCCCTCATATTAACGGATTGGCGAAGAGACTTAGTTCTGCAGCCTACGCGGTTAAAATAATTCGCTCACTAACTGATGTCGATACAGCTAGACTTGTTTGTTTTAGTTACTTTCATAGCTTAATGACTTATGGCTTATTATTATGGGGTCATGCTGCTGATGTCGAAACTATTTTCATCCTGCAGAAGAGGACTATTCGTGCAATCGCACGTGCAACGCACAATGTTAATACTCGGAACAAACGCAGGCTGCAATTTCCCCGTACTAGACTATCTAAAGTTAGTAATTCTTTTTTGGGAAAAGGAATACTCTTCTTTTATAAAATCCCAGAGGCTCTTTTATCTCTGCCTTTTAATAAATTTAAGAAATGTATTAAAGAAAAGCTGTGTAAAAAGGCTTACTATAAAGTTAACGATTATCTAGTTGATAAAAGGGCCTGGGACTAGTGCTAGACACGCTACTTCTAATTAATTTGCGATATTTGTTTTAAAATAAGTGTTGTTTGATGATTTGCTATTTTAAAAGAGTACCGAGAGTTTTTTACGCCGGCTTTTTCTCTCGGCCTACACCCTCTGTCTTCTTTGCCGTTGAGTAGGGATGCCTACAAATTCAAATTTAATGACGTGGAATAAGTGATACATGTATCTTATGTTCCATAATAAACATATTTTATTTAATTTTTATTTTTTATTTACAGACTCCAACATAGTTCATAATTTTCATTTGTAACAGGAAGATGTCGTAGCAACTGCTCGGCTTCACCGGTCAGGTAACTTTTCAGGTAATGCAACTTTTGCACTGCTTGCAACGATTTGTTGCTGTGTATCAATGACTTAAACAGGTCACGAAACGTGGTCCATTATGAGTAGTGGCCAGAAAAGGTAGGTATTGTTATTCTAGGTAATTTTACTTCACTGTTATTGTTGCTTACTACATCACTCGTAACTATAGGGCTATTTTTTAATTAATTTATTTATTTATTTATTTATTATTATTTAATTAACACACTGGCAGCTTTTAATAAGCTGATGCGCGTGTATTATGGGATTTGGAGAAACTTGTCCAGTCTATTTTTAAAGGTGTTCACAGATGGTGCACTGATCACACTTTCCGGAAGCCTATTCCAGTCGGCCACTACACGGTTTGGGAGAAAGTTGTTTAGGGGATTAGTGTTGTGTTGAGTGGTCTTAAGGTCTTCATGGAATTAGCCTTTTTCACTATATTCATAATGTGACATTCCCACTTCAAATCACAACTGATGGTAACACCCAAGTCTTTTTGCGTGAATACTGGAATTAACTGCTGTTGACCTAGGCGATAAGTAATGTGCGGATTTTTCTTTCCTATGGGCAATATTGTGCACTTATTAACATTTAGTGACAGAAGCCACTGCTTGGTCCAATCAAAAATATCATCCAATCCACCCTGTATTGCTTGAGATTGGGAGAGTGGATTTCCAAAAAATTTTATGTCGTCGGCAAAGATCGAATGTGAAATCTGTAGTGAGTTCTTCAGATCGGTCATGTAAAGAATAAAAAGTAAAGGGCCAAGTACTGATCCTTGAGGAACGCCACTTAGTACTTGTCGAGGCAAGGACAGTACATCTCCAATGCGAACTCGAAAACATCTTTCCGTAAGGTAATTCGTAATCCAAGCTAATATTTTTCCTCGGATCCCTAAGTGCTCTAACTTGCATAAAAGTCGGCGAACTGGGACACGGTCAAAAGCTTTTTCAAAATCTAGGTAGATTATATCTCTATAGATATAATCTACCTAGATTTTGAAGTAAGAAGTTTCGACCGGGGTGATCCTATGATCACCCCGGTCGAAACTTCTTACCCATTGATTCAGGCACATGAGAAGGTTAGTTGCGACAGATCGTCCTGGTACAAATCCATGCTGTTCGCAGGGTATTATATTTTCATCAAAAAGGAATTTCCTTAATTTCTCAGCTATAATCTTCTCCATACATTTGGATAATATACACGTAAGACTTATAGGTCGATAGTTGGAGGCTGATAATTTGTTACCTTTCTTAAATATTGGCACAACAACAGCAGATTTCCAATCGGACGGTACAAGGCCTGTGTTTAGCGATGCATTCATAATTTTGGCTATGTTATCTGCGAGTGATTTGCCACATTTTTTTAATAGTATGGATGGAATTCCGTCTGGTCCTGACGCTGTTGTGTCGTCAAATATATCTAGGGATTTTAAAACCATTTCACTCGTAATCGAGAAAGCATCAAAGGAAGCTTCAGTCCTGGAAAGTTTGATGTTCGGTATTGGTCCATCAGGTTCTGGGGAGTAATTTAACTCAAAGTTATCAGCAAACATTTCCGCTATCATTGATGGCTCAACAACAAGTTCATCTACCTCATTTTTTAAAACCGATGGAATTCCTGTTTTAGAGCTGAATTGTTTTCTAATGTATGCATAAAAAGATTTTGAGGAGGTATCAATGACATTTGATTCAAATTCACTTCGTCGTTTTCTTGTAAGTTTAATTATCAAATTATTTATATATCTGTATCTTTTGTACATGCTATCAGTCCTGGCTATTCTGTATAAACGCCATAGTTCTTTTTTCTTCTTAGTTAGATGTAATATTTCGTGATTTATCCACGGCTTTTGTAGGTTTTTATTCTTGCTTTTAGTTTTAAGAGGTATAGATTTTTTAATTGCGTGTTGGATTTGATCTTTAAAGTTGATCCACAGATCATCTGATGAGCACCCTTGAATAATCAATGAATCAAGTTGGTTATTTAAACTAATATAATCAGCTTTATAGAAATCATATTGGGTCTCTTTTTTAGACTTAACTTCAGTACCAATAATTTGTATAGAGACCGTGAGTACCAAATGGTCACTTCTTCCAACTGGAGGATAATAACGTACCTCACTTATAAGAGTATCGTCATTGCAAAGTACAAGGTCTAACGTTGACTCCTCGTCGTTTCTTTTTCTTGTGATTTGGTTTACGAATTGATTTAAATTGCTGTTAGAGAACATATTAAAGAAAGATTCACTTACTTTGTCTAGTTTTTTTACTTGGTTAAGAGGCCATTTTAAGTGTGGTAAGTTGAAATCACCTATTATAAGTACCGTGTTCTCAAAGGACGCTTTATCGATTGTATCAAAAAGGACTTGGTCGGATTCTTGCATAGTGCAGGATGGAGGGCGGTACACACAAGCTAACAGAATTTTTATTCCTTTATATTCGACATCTAGCCATAGAGCCTCAACACGTGGATCGTGGTAGTTTTTATTTACTTTGGTATAAATCTTTATGTTATTCGTTTCATATGCGGCATATATCAGAACTCCACCTCCGGGTCTATTCGCTCTATCTAGTCTATATAGGGTATAATGAGGTATATTAATTAGACTATCAGTCAATTTACTGTGTAAATGAGTTTCAATTATCATTATCAAAGAAGGTTTGTGCGTTTGAACTTCAATAAGAAAAAGATCGAATTTTGCCGTTATGGATGCTAAGTTAGTGTATAAAATATTAAGTTCGGTAATATGAGGTAAAGCTAGTTTTTTGTAATTGTTGTAATTTTTGGTATGTTGTTAACATATTTTATAGTGAGATCTTTTTCACCCTTTTCGATCCTTAGGGCAAGTTCGTCTCGCAGACCTTTTAGCTGATCTCTTTGGTACGGGGTCATATCTGAATAAACTCTAACGGGTTTACCAATTTTACTCTTGTTTTTTAAAATATCGGTAGCGACGCGTTTATTCTCGAAGACGACTTTTATCGGACGTGGCTGTGAGGGGTTAACGACTGCCGGTTTACCTAAGCGAAACACATGCACTATCTTGGGGTCAGGGATTGGTATTGGATTGAAGACGTCAGCTATCTTAGCTTTGTCGTAATCCTTTCTTTCCTCTGAAGAACATGATTTTAATTCCGGTATACCAAACACAATAACATTGCAACTGCGCTTCTTTCTCTCCTCTATTTCATTTATAACAGTATCCAAGTTGACAATGGACGGTTGAGTGGTCTTCAGAACCTCGACCTCTTGTTGGAGCTCAGTAACCAATCTACGCAACTCTGGAACTTGTCTTAAACCGGTCTCACAGTCATTACAAAGATACGATAGTTTGTGCGTCTGAAGTCCAAAGACACGCAGTTCGGTCGCAGAAAGACCGTTGCATTTGTTACAAATGAGTCGGCAACACCCTTTACAAGTTACTTTGACATTTTTCTCGTCCATTTTAGCAAGACACTTAAAACATTGAGACATGATGGGACTTTTTAATGTCAATATTTTATATAATTATATTACAATATTTTATATAATTATATTATTATAATTTAGTAAATTTTTCCTTTATATCAATTTTGTATTCACTATATAAATCTTCCGTCTCGCCATATACATCTTTCAAGTTGTACTCCGATTCATCATAATCTTTCTCACCATAGTTACATAGTTATAATTTATTGTGTGTCTCTTCAAATGTTGACAGTTATAAGTGATTTCATTGTGATCGTGATTTTTCTAAGTCCCAATAAGTCAAAACATTATCAATAAACACTTGTAAAATTTTCAAGTTCCAAATCGCAAATTTTTCTAAGTGTTTGGTGTAAAAACTTCGACTTAGGCAAAATCGGGCATGGATTCCCCGTCTCAACCACTTTTGCCTTAATTATTTTACAAGTGCATGCCCTATTTTAATTTTTCTAATTTATTTTACTAGAGTTATTAGAGTTCAAATTTGTTAGGCAAAGTTTTAAAGTACTTACAGTTTTAGTCACCTTTTAAACTTACACACACATGACACAACACAATCACTTATTGACCGATCGATATCACATCTTCACCCTAGCACTAGGGGGCGCCACTACTGACGCCAGATGTTTTCGTTATCTCCAATCACTGCTGTATCCGGCTACGAAGAACCATGAACAAAAATCCACGATTCCAGGACGAAGACAATTTATTCTTAAAACATGTTAAACCTTACACTATATCTTATAAGCCACGACACAACCATAGCGCGATGCAGAAAACGCACAGCGCCATCTGTTGGTGAATTTTATAACTAAAACACAATATTATTGTATTACGTTTGGACAATATGAATGAACACTCTGAAATTATACTTGTTAAAGACCATGTGTCGTTAGTCAATTTGGAGTAGCAAACATAAGTTAATTTAGATCTTTTTTATATTACGGCTTGGTACTATTATTGTTACTTCTTGTTTCAAAACTATAGTATTAGTGTTAAAACACTATCATACTGCTAGGACGCTTCGTACCCAAACAATATTTATTCCGAGCAATTTTTCTGCCCTTTGTTTAATTAAAATCATATGTTACTAATTATTTGTGCTGATGGCTTGGTAACAATTAGGTCACCTGTTTGTCAGACGATAACAAAAGTAATTAAAAATAATTGTAGTTTTTTGGTATAATTCATTAAAAGACATATTTATTTTACTTACTTAATTTCTAAAAAATTAATTACAATGCGTAGGTATATAAAAAGCAAGGCATCATATGAATATGTACATTTACTACAGAACTGTGAATGATGATGGACGTCTCAAAGATATTCTTTATTTTACTGTTAGTAGCATGGAGCGTACAGGGTAAGTGTTTTTATTTTCTTATTAATTATATCCTTTTTCGTTTAATTACTTATTAAGTACAGTGCCGTTTTTTGTAGGCGATGCTGAAGGTATCGCCTCTAAGACTGGAGGGCAAGAGCCCGACACCCGAGTGGTGGGTGGCAAAGACGCACCCGAAGACCTTGTGCCACACCAAGTCGCTCTAATAATGAAAGAAGATAAATCCTTTGCCTGCGGTGCTGCTATCATCTCCAAAAGATGGATACTGACAGCTGCCCATTGTGTCTTAGGGTATAATAATACATACATATATGCAGTAAAGCGCTGATATAAGAGTATAACAGACTGCCGTTTTTTTTCTGAGCTTTTAAATTATATTTAATAAAGTTTAAATTTTTTTCAGTTTTAAACCATCAGAATTAATCGCTTTAGTTGGTACATTATCGAGAAGAAAAGGTGGTACATTGTATGAAATAAGCAAAATCATTGCTCACAAAGAACATAACGAGCTAAATGGATTCCGCAACGATATTGCTGTTATAAGTACGAAAAAGGCCATCGAATTCAATAAAAAGGTTCAGCCCCTGCCATTACCCACAGAGGATATCAAGTCTGGATTGTCGTGTATACTGAGCGGCTAGGGTGATAATAACGTGAGTTAACAATTTTGCGGAGATACTTATTTGTAACATTGGATATTATAGAAATAAATGTTTTATGTTTTTAAGTCAATGGAATTCATAGTTCATTTGTATGCTTTTAGTATGACCGTGATGTTAGGAACTACACACCTTTCGATTTGCAGTATCTGTATGTTAAAACTTTATCCAGCAACGATTGTAACAAGTGGTTTAGACGACGACGCTCCTCAATCACTATAAGCTCCAACCAGATGTGTACTCTTAACAAAATTAAAGAAGGAACATGCCAAGTGAGTATATATTTAAAGAGATTTTGCCGCTAATCGGTATATGACTTCACAGCCTGTGGGTGCAGAAATACTGCTTACTGTTTTTGAGCTTCGTAGCGGACAATTTACAATTTTTATGAATTATCGACCAATAACGACATTAATTGAATAATTCAAATTATCCACGTGCAATGTAAAATGTTTGTAATTGGAAATTTTCAGGGTGATGGAGGCGGCAGCTTAGTGTGCAACGGCACTTCAGCCGGTATCGTGTCCTACAACTGGCCCTGCGCTCTCGGTATCCCTGATGTGTACACCAACACGTTCATGTACATTCCCTGGATAGAAGAAAATACTAAATCACCCTAAGCATTGTCATTTATAAAATGTTTTAAATTGCATCGCACTAATTAATGTGTTTTCTTAGTAAAAGGCTCAGGCTCAGAACAGGACTTGTCTAAAATATTTAAAGAGAAGGACCTGCAGGATAAAGACGAGGACTTTCCGTGAATGCAAAAAATATATAATTTTTAAATTCACGAATTCAACACAATTTTAGCAAATTTTTAAATTCATCAATTTAAATCACCATAGGTATACAAAACTCTTGCTGCCAGATATATTAACCATACAACCGCGAATTCGAAATAAATTGGTCCAATTAGCCTGAGTTTTAATATAAAGACGATTTGCGTTTAGCCGCTAGGCCAGTAAAAATAAAACGAAAAACGTAATTTATTATTACAAGATTAAAGTCATTGACAGAACGAGCCTCTACACGCCGCCATGGAGTCTCGCAGTTGCAATTTCATACATGCGTATGCTCGTCGGAAGCGCTCAGATGACTAAAGACGCGGGTCACTTCGCGCTCACATCGCGAGGGGTAACCCTGTGCTCGTTCTGGGCATCTTCCCTTCAGGTGAAGTGGGGGTTCGCGCCCTGCTGATACATGGCGGTACAGAGGTTGTAGCGCGCATGGCCAAAGTCACTTTAGGTGTGATGCGGTTGACCGACGAACAACGCTCGACTGGTGCTGGGGTCGTGTCCGGCAGTGCCAAGTCCAGTGGTGGAATCTGGAAGATGAGTAATTTCAATATGGCCCTGATGTGGTAATCGGTAGTATCGGGCTTGCGGCTGGCGGTAAAGCTACCGAGAGGTGTTCTGCTGATCAAACATACCTTTCCGAGCTGTGCGACGAACTCCTCGATGCACTCTGTACCACAAAGAACGTTTCGGTGGCCGTCGATACATAATCTTAAACTACTAGAATAAATAGTATAATAGAGTACATACCTCGTTGTAGTGCTCCTTACTAAGAAGAAAAGCACAGAATTACGTCAGCCATAAGGATTTGGAGAAATTGTTAGTTTGGGAACAAAGAGAGGTTAGACTGATGCTGTACCTTGCCTTACAATACCTAGCCTTCACGAACACGCACAAAACACTCACTATAAAAGTCTAAATGGAGGACGTAACTATTGACAAGAAATTAACAAAACAGTATATATTATAAAAATGCATCAAATTTAAACCCGATTATATCTCAACAATGACTAATCAAAAAATGTGAGAGTATCGGCGGAGTAATAAGATTTTTGAGATCGCCCTTATCAAATTTAATAAAATTAAAATAATGTATTTCGAACACCATCCGCACATCTCGGGCTAGAGAACCATATCGTCCTCTCGACCCATTCCGGCCGGAGTCCACTCTCGCTCAGTCTCGGGAAATATTCCGCTAAAAACAATTACTTATGAATGAAACAAATCTATGGCTCAGACCCTTAAAGAGTATGTTTAGTGCTAAACTGTAGTCAGCAGCAATAACTACCTCTTAAATAATATAACATTTATAAAATAAGTTATGGCAATGCCATTTCCAACATTAATAATAATCAACGTTGATCCAACATACCTAACATGATTATTATACTTGTATTTTGAACAAATAAATTAATTGTTACTTGATCAATTTAAGTGATTGCTTTTTTATTTCAGGAATGTACTTTGGAGTTAGGAAACTTAAATATATATTTTTTATTTGAAATTTTCTTTGATTTAACCTATAACATTCGTTCTGGTGGTAGTTGCCGCTCAGGGCTCAACAGTTCGCTCCCGGCCGGTGCAGAAGCCGCGGCCGGCCAATGTAATCCAACAGGATAAGTATGTACTTGCAAACGGCGCACGGCGATGATAAATATTAGCCTGGTATATTCGGCAAATACGCTAAATATTGTATGTACAAACTATACGAAACGAGAAAACCTAAGATACGAAACCAACGTTACTTCGTAAAATAATTTAACTTTATTTTATTGCTTAATATACTTCCATTGACCTATTTTACTAAATGGTGAACGTACAATTGAATGATTTATGTATTAATTTAGATAATATTGCGATAAATAGCTAAAAGTTAATTTATTAAGTTAAATCCTTTGATCACTTTTTTAAACATACGGGTAGGTAAAAAAAGATGATGCAATTTTGCACTTTTTTAAAAATTACGTGCATAAAACGCTGTAAAACTTGTCTAAAAACACTTAATTTACACAAATGACGAACGATTTTGAATACTATTTTGTTAGTTATTATGTAAGTTCCTAAAAAACCTAATATATATATATGTTATTATATATATGAGGTTTTTTAGGAATTAGTTAAGGGAGGACACTTATCTTAGCGGACGAACTCGTTACTGCTCGATGTACAACTTTAGCTGATTCACTGCTTGAATCTTCTTTGTTTTTCTGCTTTCCAATACAGCCCGTGATTTTAGAATATCCACTGCAAGGCTCCATCCACAGGAATGATTTGATGTGATGTTGAAGATCGTTAGGTCGCCGCGCTAACCGGTGTCTCGTCGTATTTACGTATTAATTGTTATTATTTCGCGGATTCTTCTTTGTTTCCCTCATGGGCCACCATGTTCTATCTTTAGCGGATAGATGGTGTAAATTAAATGCCAAGATACTTAATAAATTAATATAATTCAAAATAGGATGTGAATTGTACAATGATCGCAGGTTAAGTCATGAGTAGACAGATTTGTATGAAGAATCTTTAAGCGCCTGATGCGGGTGACGGCAATGTTCCCGGGATGGTGTTTTGGCGTAATTTTTGTGCAGGCGTTAAATCTGAACAGGTATATATTTTTTAGCAATCACGGAAAGTCCTCGTCGATATCCTACGAGTAGTATTGAAGGAAAATAATTTGTTTAAGGGGTTCCTTTAAATATTCTAGACAAGTCCAGTCCAGAGCCTGGGAGCTGCTTTTAATTTAATAAAACACATAATAATTTTTGCGAAAAAATTTATAACAATTTATAAATGACAATTCTCAGGGTGATTTTGTATTTTCTTCTATCCAGGAGTTGTACATTTTACAACTACTCTATAATGTTCTTTTTAATCCTAAAACTCATAGTTAAAGCAAAATTTTATGTTCCTATCTGGCGGTAGTATTGACTTACGTTCCTTAGACAACCTAATTCTTGAAACTCCTACTCATAAATCTGAATTCTTTCACTCCTCCTTTGCTGTGCAAAGTATCCTGCTATGGAATTCCTTACCAATTAGCTACTACTTATATATATTAATTATTGTGACTCAGTTATCCTTTTGATTGGCATTTAGATTTTTGTTTATACATATTTTTATTTTTTCTTTAGATTTTACTTTATTTTTCTTTAGTTATAAGTAGTTACGTGTTATTTTAAGTTTTTTTTGTCAATTCTTTATGTACTTCTTGTACTTTACCCTGTGTAGGTGTTTCTTTTTTATTGTCCCACATTTGGGTTGCCTGGAAGAAATCGCTTGTTAGCGATAAGGTCGCCCGTTGCCTTATTAAGCAGTCATTTTATGATTTGGCATTCTAATAATCAATAAACTACAAGCTCCCACCTGTTCAGAATGCCAAATCATAAAATGACTGCTTCACGACTGATTTGAGAGCGACCGCCGATGCGAAAACCGCTGTGTGAGTTCGAAAAGTGAGTTACAGAATCGCAGGGCTGGTATTTCAAACATGGAATTATTTAACAATAGACACACTGTTTATCGTAGAGATCTTTCAAGCTCTACCAATACCAAATCGGAGTTCTGGCAATGTCAGTCCATGGTCGGAGGTATCACTTAAAATAAGATGAGCCTCCTGCCCGTTTGCCTCCTAATACATAAAAAAAAGACAGACTCACGCAGTCGACACAGTTTTTCAACAGTTTTAAAGTAAACTGCATATCGTGTATTTCAGCCGATTATATATTATAACTCAATTAAGTATAGTTACTCCAATATTTGATGTTTTTAAGTTTTTGAAAATTGATCAAAATAAGAAGGCCAAGACTTAGGTATCTAAACGTATCATATCTTTTAGTTTTAACAGGTATTATTTTATTTGGGGTTCGACAGAGTGCCCCTTATCATTCTTAAATGTTTTTGATAATACGCAATTTAGGGATTGTAACTAAATAAAACACATATAATAATTTGAGCAACGAAATTTATAATAATTTATAAATGATTATTTTTCCGACCCAAATATCGGCCAATAGAATTGCACCATTCGACGTCACGTGGTACAACCTACATGGTATTATACTGATAATTTTTTGTGAAAATTTTCTCTGGTCGTTGCTTCAAGAAAAGTATTAAGTAGTTGTTTTATTCATTATGAAATTCTTATTTGTTAACTGTACATTTCGTCTCATGGTGCAATTCTATTGGCCGACATTTGGGTCGGAAAAATAATCCCCCGAATACCACACGAGCTTCAAAATTATCGGGCATTTCCCTCAAGGTTCCCTGCAAACAAATATAGTCGTCATGACGTCATATAAAAAATATACACATAAATAATTAATTGATTAAAAACAACCTAACGTTTGCATATTCTATGGGCTTCATACTTTCGATTGGTATAGAATTTATCTAATAATCATACCGGTGAAATGTTTAAATAATATTTTTTTTTAATATTAATTAAAATAGTCTGGACTGAAATTTTCTGGGCAACCCATATGGATTATATTTATTGACATATTAAATTAAATATAAAATACGTTTCATTAAATAAGCATCTCGGTGAAGGTCGTTGTATATCGGCATCTTAGACCATCTGCTACGAAGCATAAAAACAGTAAGCTAGATAAATCTACATCCCTAGGCTGTGTAGTTGTATACCGTTGAAACAGATTAGTTGCGAAATAATTCAGCTCTCAATGCTTCGTGCCTATTTACAAAAATCGTGACGCGCTCTTTAAATATATACTCACGTGGCATGTTCCTTCTCCAAATTTGTTAAGGGTACACATCTGGTTGGAATTTATAGGGTCATAATCATCTCTTAAGAGCCTACAATCGTCGCTGGTTAAAGTATTTACATACAGATACTGCAAATTCTTAGGCGATGACTTCTTACCGCCCTAAAAGTATACAAATTACTTATGAATTCAATTGATTTAAAGACATAAGTTCGCCAGTAACATTTCTTTTTATATTATAACTAGCTGACCGGGCAAACGTCGTTTTGCCATGTAGGTTTATTATTTCTAGGAAACTTTTTTTAGTTTAATAAATATAACTATCTAATAAAATAAAGATAGGGGTTGATCGTAGAGGGGTGAAAATTAAGGGTAGTATGTATTTTGATAGAATCACTGACCAATTAATATTTAACAGAAAATATCACATACAACTGAGGGAAGAGGAACATGATCGGTCGACCGTGAATGAGCTACGTATATATACAGATGGATCCAAAACAGGGTCTGGCTCAGGCGCTGGCATATTCTCTCTTGATCTCAACATCAACATACACCTACCCTTGGGCACACAGAGCACGATCTTTCAATGTGAATGTGTCGCCTTAACCGAAGCAGCCAGAGCCGTGCAACGGCTAGGGATTAATGACTTTTGCATTAAATTCGTATCCGACAGTGCATCCGTGCTGATGGCGCTCGGAAACAAAAAAACCAACAGCAAACTAATACTGGAGTGTCATGAAGCACTGGAGGTCATAACCCGAACCAATAGGGTTACCTTGCAGTGGATAAAGGGACACAGTGGATCTCTCGGCAATGATGCTGCAGACGAGCTTGCGAAAAGAGGCTCCGGAATGATGCCTGCTGGCCCGTATCCGCTCCTTCCTTTGCCCTTCTCGCTGGTGCGAACCTGGATTCGCCAGAGATCCGCTGAACTCCAGCAACAACGATGGTCGCATGGTGCGGCCTGCAGACAGTCCAAAGTGGCTCTGCCAGCAGTAAACCCGCAACTGACAAAGCGACTACTAAACTTAAATAGAACCAACCTTAAAATAATGATAGGGACAATAACGGGTCATTGCCTCCTAAATAAACATCTTTTTGTCCTAGGCGCGACAGACAGCCCCCTGTGCAGAGGCTGTTTCAGCGCAGAGGAAACAGTCACCCACGTAGTCCTGGAATGCGAGGCTGTGGCTAATCAACGTGAAAAAATCCTCGGAACGGTGAGGTCGCTCCGGGAAGCCTGTGAAGTGCCCAGGAGACTTCTGTGCTTCTGGAAGGAGCTAGGCTGGCTAAATTAGCCAGGACTCGTACGCACAACGGACCAACCACGAGTCTAATTGCGGAGAAAGGAGTCCTACTACCCTAACCCTAACCCCATGTATTTTGATATGTTGTATAAAAAAAAATATATCTAAAAATTAAAAAAAATAATAATTTAGGGGTGGACTACCCTCAACATTTAGCGGGATGAAAAATAGATGTTGTCCGATTCTCAGACATACCCAATATGCACACAAAAGTTCATGAGAATCTGTCAAGCCGTTTCGGAGAAGTTTAACTACAAACACCGCGACACGAGAATTTTATATATTAGATTTTTACAAATATTTATCTCCGCGATACAGTTAACTCACAAGGAGACCCCAGCCGCTCACTACACACGACAATCCAGCCGTGATATCCATTCAGATATGAAGCATGACTGACTTCCTGCATCAAGCAGAGCTCGAGCAAGGTGAGTATTTTTACTCTGTGGATCAGTGACCCTGACCAATGCAGTGCATAGAAGAACCTGCTGATTAGAAGACTGTGCGGACAGTGACACAGAATTTGTTGAAGTTAATGTGGATTCAACGGCTGCCGGTTTGACGGCTGGTTCACTGACTGAGTGCAAGAGCGTGTTATGTCGTTTTCCGCACTCCCTACAAGTACTTTGAAGGCGACAGTCTTCCACAACGTGACCCCTCCTGAGACAGTTCGAGCAAAGGTTTAATTTTACGACTTCGTCTAACCGAACTTTAAGAGGTAAATCTTTAAAGACGTTGCAATGTACTATACTATGCTGATGCTTACATATTGGACAATTATGAATGTTTTTGCGTTTAGAGCTTGATGACGACACGAAACTTTTCGAGCTTCGTGGTAGGAATGCGCTCTTATTATCACTACTCCTTACTACTTTAGGTTCAGGTTTAGATCGTTCAGTGCTATTGGCAGACATCGTCTCAAGAATGTCAGCACGGTTTCGAAGAAATAGAATCATGTCTGCTAATGACGGTAAGTTGGGCAAGGTATTTTTATGCTCTTCCCACTTCCTGCAGGTGACTGAATCTAATTTTGAGCAAATAATGAAACAAATGAGAACGTCCCATTTGTCAGTTGGTTGATCTAAGTTCTCGAGAGCTCTTAAGTTCTTTAAGAAAGTGTCTATTAAATATCTAATAGCCTTGTGAGATTCACGGAATAAAGGATCCATGCTAAATAACGCTTTTATGTGGTTATTGATTAAAATGTTTTTGTTATCGTAACGTTCACACAAGAGATTCCATGCCAAGCTATAATTTTTGGAAGTGAACTCAATTGACTTTATGACTACAGTTGCACCTCCCTCTAAAGATGATCTCAAATAATGAAATTTATTTATTTCTGAAATTGAATCGTTTTGATTGATCATGGACTCGAATGTGTCTCTAAATTCAAGCCACTTAAGGTAGTTCCCGTCAAAGGTAGGCAGCTTGATAGTAGGTAGTTTGATTGCATGGTGGTCACAACTGCCACCAGACCGGTGTGAAAGAGCACTACTCGGTCTCTGTTTGGAATCAGACTTGGAACATGACTCTATTAACTCCTGAGCAAGAGATATCAACGAAAAAAACCTATCCTCGATATCATCACGTTCATCAGAATCATCATTCAAAGCTTCTAACCTATTTTCTACCTCATCGAACTCAGAGAACATAGACTGTACCTTGTTTAGGCGATTGATTAGTTCCTTGACCTGTATACTACTTAGATCACCTGGTTTCACAGATTTTAAAGGTGTTATGTGATTTTCGAATTTAGTTAAGCGTCCCTTCATTGACCGGCGCAGATTAATTAGCCTATGAAACTCGATTGAATCGCTAGAAGAGCCTTCGCCTTCAAACTTATCAGCAGCATCCGCTTTAGACATGATTCGAATTTAAATTAAGTACCTAGGTACGAACTTAGGTATGTAAGAGAATGGGGTACGTTTGTGATAAGCACGATTCAAAAAAAGGGCAAACAATCAATTAGAGAAAGTAATCTGTGCACCAAACCAGTTGACACGGTGGTCAAGTCCTCGCGATATTGCACGTGGCAGCTCAGCACGTCGAGCTCGGTACGACCCGGGAAGGCACGATGCGCCCAGGGCAGCCACGTGATAGGCAGGCTGTAATGTCCACTGGGCAGGAAGATGATCAATCCTGGAATTCACCGGGGTTTCACGTGAATAACGTACGAAGAAACACTTGTTGGAATAATGGCGATCTATGACACACTAGAGATTTTAGCATAAGAATTGAGGCATGAAAAAATAAAATATTACGAGAGAATGGTTTATTAGACATTAATTTTAAGTTTTTTGGCAATTTTAAGGCCTTATGTTTAACGATTGCATGTATTTTAATGGATTAAGTAAATACATGTGAGAAAATGATGACTAGCCACACCCACCTTAATTAAGAATCCCGATTTATGCAATGCTAATGATGATTTTAGGAAGCTCGCGCTTTTAGCATTAGGAAAATTATTTCACACAAAACGTGCTATTGCGCAATGTACCAAATCAAATACCAAAGATGGCGTAGCCAAAGAAAAGATTTTATGCCATACAAATTATTGCAAGCTAGCAGTGATGGAAACACTACGATAATGAACTTACGAAATAATTTGCTGGAAAATAATAAAGTGTCACGCATGTGGCAATCATGCACGAGTAGGGATAAAGGACCAAACTCGGTAGGCAAGAGCCCATGCGCACACTGAAATGCTATTGTAAGCGAATCACGCAGATATTGAGCTCGCTTCGATACAAATCGAAGGAGGAAAGTATTTTGGAAAAATAATGGATAGGATGGCACTACTTAACTGGCGATCTTGTATGTCTGGTGATGGCCGCGTCCGTCCTCCTGGATCCACCTTGTCCTGTCACGGTCGCCAATTTTGTTTGTGATTTATTTAAACAAAAACTATTTTACATGTTAGGTTCTTTAAAACATTTAAACTAAGTTGGATAACGTAATGGTACAAATTAACGAGGTAAGAGTGCGTGTGCTCAGTAGCGTGCGGTGGTGGCTAGTGACGCGTCCGGCGCGTACGCTGCCGCTCGGTCCCTCCCCTCGCGCCCGCCCGCTCCCCGCAGGGCTTCTCAGGGATGGGACGCTGTCCACAGACAATCGCCCTCATGCTAGGGATGTTCACGCGTAGCTGTGCGCTTATTCACCTTCACTCGGAGGTCTATGGGAGGCCGGCATAAAAAGCGCAAAGCATCACTTAAAGCGCATAGCGGGGAATACAGCATTAACTTTCGAGGAGTTGAGCACGCTTTTTACGCAAATCGAAGCGATCCTCAACTCCCGACCCCTTACTCCTTTAACATCTGACCCAAACGACCTTTCTCCTCTCACCCCAGGGCACTTCATCATCGGACGGCCGCTGACGTCACTGCCATCACCTCCGGCATCCGACTTGAAGACACGCATCCGCTGTCGATACCGAATGATCGAGGGACTGCGCCAACACTTCTGGGCACGGTGGAGAAACGAATACCTACTAGAACTCCAACAGCGGTACAAAGGACGCCATCATGAGCGAAATCTTCAAGAAGGAGACCTCGTCGTCTTCAAGGAAGATGGTCTCCCTCCTCTCAAATGGAGAATCGGACGAGCCGTGCGTCTTTACATGGGCTCTGACAACGTCTGCAGGGTGGCCGACTAGTCATCATTTTCTCACATGTATTTACTTAATCCATTAAAATACATGCAATCGTTAAACATAAGGCCTTAAAATTGCCAAAAAACTTAAAATTAATAAAAATATATCTAAAAATTAAAAAAAATAATAATTTAGGGGTGGACTACCCTCAACATTTAGCGGGATGAAAAATAGATGTTGTCCGATTCTCAGACATACCCAATATGCACACAAAAGTTCATGAGAATCTGTCAAGCCGTTTCGGAGAAGTTTAACTACAAACACCGCGACACGAGAATTTTATATATTAGATTTTTACAAATATTTATCTCCGCGATACAGTTAACTCACAAGGAGACCCCAGCCGCTCACTACACACGACAATCCAGCCGTGATATCCTTTGTGGGTAATGGCAGGGGCTTAACCTTTTTATAGAATTCGATGGCCTCTTTCGTACTTATAACAGCAATATCGTTGCTGTATCTATTTGGCTTGTTATATTCTTTGTGAGAAATGACTTTGTTTATTTCATACGTTGTACCACCTTTCGTTCTCGATAATGAACCAACTACAGCGATTAATTCTGATGGTTTAAAACTGAAAAAAATTTAAACTTTATTAAATATAATATAAAAGCTCAGACAAAAAACGGCAGCCTCTTATACTCTTAGATCAGCGCAGTAAACACAATATTATGTTATATTACTTATAATAATAGGTTGGGGAAAAAGGTTGTTCGCATTTTTCAAGAAAATTCATAACATTTTTTAATATAGTTTATTTACATTTAACTAAAGTATGTAGGTACCATTTTGCTCTATAACTTTTTGCCATCTTGTAGGTATGGGTATGATCCCATTGCTATAGAAATTTTGGGGCTTCTGATCAAAATACCGCGACAATTGGTTTTGGCAGTCCTCTCGTGATGTTAACCTGACACTGCCTAAAGAATTCTGAAGAGACTGAAACAGGTGGAAATCTGAAGGTGCAAGGTCAGGTCTATACGTCGGTTGCATTAACACCTCCCAGCCAAGCTCTCTTAATTTTTGCTGAGTGGCTAAAGATGTGTGATGTCTAGCGTTATCTTGATGAAAAACCACACCCCTTCTGCTGATTAATTCCGGCCGCTTTGTCTCAACTCCTTGCTTTAATCTCATTAGTGTTTTCTCCTGTTTTGTCCTGCCTGGTGGTAACAGCTCATAATGAATAATGCCCTTCCAATCTCACCACACACACAGCATCACCTTGTTGTGAGTTAACCCGGGTTTCGCCAAGTCTGTGAAGCCTGCCTTTGACCACGACCTTTTTCGCACGTTCTTGTCGTACGTGATCCACTTTTCATCATCAGTTATCAGCTTCTTCAAAAATTGTTAGGTTTCATTACGTCGTAATAAAGAATCAAAAATGAGTACACGGCCCATTAGGTTTCTTCCAGTGAGCTCGTGAGGTACCCAGATATCGAGCTTTATTGTGTACCCAGTTTTTTTTTCAAATACGCCAAAACTGTTTTGTGGTCAATTCCCCGATCTTCAGCTACGTCGTAACCGATATGCCGATCTTGCTTCACTTTTTAAAAAATGCCATCCATTTTATCCGTAATAGGGCGATGTGCAATGCCCGGCTTCGTTCGAAGTACAATTAAAGCGTAAATGTGAAAATGTACACACTTAATATGCACAGGGAACTTTACCGAGGGAACCACAAACCGGACATGAAGTGAGCCGTGTTATGCGGTCACGAGCCTGTACTATGTATTTCTTGTATTTTTTATTATGTGAAGTCTCACTGTACCGACATTTTTGTTTATTGAATAAAGTTAGACTAAGTATTTGTTTATTATACTCATACCAATATCCAAGAAATTGCTATATAAGCTATATAAGATAAGCTGTGAACTAAAACAAATGAGCCTGAAGACTGCTGGAATTTCCAAAGCTAAACTTTTTGAGTAGAATTTGTAAATAATATACAGAAAAAATAGAACCATTTTTGTAATATTGAGGTATGATTAATAAGTTGCTGAGTGACATTTTTTGTTGGTTACCTGCCCCTAAGACTACCGAATGGCAGCGGAGAAAAAGGTGTTCAATTGTATCTTACCAAGTGTCACGGCTGCCAGACTTGGGCATTATCTCAGAAATCTTCTAAAGTTGAGAATATGCCAAAGAGGAATGGAAAGAAGCATGGTGGGTGGTGCATGGGCAAGCACTGAGACATCGAAAAAGAGCAGAAGAGGTAAGAACAACGACCAAAGTAGAGGACATTATTAAGAAAATAAGGCAATTGAAATGGTGCTGGACCGGGCACATGCCGAGAGATAGCATGTGGAAATGAACCAAAATAATTACAAAAGGCAACCGCGCGATGGAAAAAGGAAAAGAGGAAGACAGAGCTAGAGATGGGCAGACTATATAAAGAGAATAGGAGGCACAAATTGGACAAGAAGAGCTACCATCATAAAATAATGGAAGCAGCTGGAAGAGGCCTATGTGTCACAGGACACGCTGATTACCAAAAACGGTTCTTATGGTGTATTATATTAAGTTTTATTTAGGTTTAATATGTAAACTACTACTATACTACTACTGTATTACTACTACTACTTTCCTAGTGGGAGTGCCATGCTGTTGCCTTCGGGCTTCAGCCAAATGGGCAAGCACGACCGGGGCAGTACCACTGTCTCTCAGAAAACCGGCGTGATGCAATTGGTTCGCCCTATTGTACTCGCGTTTCGTGCGGTGAGAGAGACTCCCGGGGCCCATCCCCCTCCCCCCCCCCCCTCTACAAGAAATATGAAGGTGCAGAAAAAACAGAAACTACCCCAGGGGGGTACCACACGCGC
The DNA here is from genome assembly GCF_905475465.1 of Pieris napi. Classification (NCBI taxonomy): domain Eukaryota; kingdom Metazoa; phylum Arthropoda; class Insecta; order Lepidoptera; family Pieridae; genus Pieris; species Pieris napi. The sequence continues at coordinate 12,262,311 of NC_062248.1, read as the reverse complement.
TCGCGGTGGAGAATCCCCCTCTGGGCGTCCAACACCGGGACACACAGCACCCGGTGGTGGACGCACAGGCTGCCCTTCGTATTCTGGGGAGGGCAATTCTGCGCTCGATAAAAAACAACAGTAATCGTTCTCGGGGCAAACGGAGCAATTTAACAAAGGCACCCCCGTCCACACTCGCCGTGGACTTCACAAATGTTAGGGGGCTCAATTCCAACATCAACGCTGTCCACTACCATTTAGAGACTGCGAAGCCGGCCTTGCTCTTTCTTACCGAGACTCAGATTTCCTCCCCCGCTGATACTTCCTACCTCTCCTACCCGGGGTACAAATTGGAACATTCATTTGTGCCGCGGGCTGGAGTTTGCGTGTACGTCAGAGAGGATATCTGTTCTCGTCGCCTCGGGACGCTTGAAGGAAGGGACCTATCTAACCTCTGGCTGCGCGTAGACTGCGATGACCATCCGCGATTCTACGCATGCCTGTATAGGTCCCATAGCGGAAATACCGAAACTGACCGACTCATTGAGCACATCCAAATGGCTACAGATTCCCTGCTTGAAAGGGTTCCTACCGCTGAAATCGTGATACTTGGCGATTTTAACGCCCACCATGCCGATTTATTTATTTATTTAGTTTAAGCTTATAACATCACACACAGTACTAAAATTACTAATTATTTTACAAAAAATCTCGCATCTAAAATGTGTGACAATTAATATAAGCATAAGTATCACAAAAAAAAAATTAAATAGAAATAAAAATTACAATTAAAACATATACGATAGTAAAAGCACACAATAAAATAAAAAAAATATTACAGAAATTTGTTGGCACTTAGAGCAGAAAAAAAAGAAAAATCATCATCAAAACAGCGAAATTAGGTTTGAGAAAGGCACTTGCAAATGCTTTCTCTAAAACCGATCAGCCCACTACCGAATATATCCAGCTCTGGATACGCTGTGTTCAATTTGTTAAAATCGCGAAGAATTCGAACGAGAGGTGCCTGAACTCCTAGGTTGGTTTTGGCAAAAGGAATTTGAAAGATATTATTGATTTTAAACCTAGGGAATGAGTGAGGGACGACAAATTTGATTTCCTGTAAGAGGTCACTGCTCTGTATATAGTTATTGAGTAATTTATGCAAGAAGGTAACACCGGCTAAAGTTCTTCGATTGTACAGAGATATCATATTAAATTTTTTGAGTCGCTGATGGTACGGGTGCCTATGTGAAAATCCTCTGCTTATGAAAGCTAGGTGCCGCGTAAAAGATCTTTGGATGCTTTCCACGCGTTGCGAATGGATCGCATATGGTGGATTCCATATAATACTGCCAAATTCTACATGACTGCGCACCAGAGCGTTGTACAAAATTGTTTTAGTCGTACAACCAAAACAATCCGCATTCCGTTTAAGAAATCCAAGTATTCGTGTGGATGTGGTGACTACTTTATTGACTTGTGATGTAAACGTTAATTTTTTGTCAATAATAACACCCAAGTCACGAATCTCCTGAACCTCCTGCAATGGCGCGCTGTCAAGCTTATACACAGTAACAAGTGGTTTTTTTTTCTTGTGTATTTAATATGAAAGCACTTATTTATATTGAGGATCATACCATTTAAAAAGCACCAATGTTGTATACCATTAAGATCACTTTGAACTAGAGCAGCATCACAGACAGTGTTAATAACTTTATAAATTTTTAAATCATCAGCGAAGAGAGACGCTTTACAGTGCTTTATATGATTCCTAACGTCGTTTACAAATAGTAAGAATAGCAACGGTCCCAAATGGGATCCTTGCGGAACACCAGATCGCGCAATATAGGGAGTAGACTCAGCGCCTCCAACAACTACTGACTGAGGCCTGTTACGAAGATAGGACTTAAACCAGTTCAGCAAACTCTCTCCCATTCCATAACCACGAAGCTTCTGAATCAGTAACGCGTGACTGACTTTGTCAAAGGCATTGTTAAAGTCAGTATATATAGCATCAATCTGGCGCCCACGATCTAATTCCTGACATGTTTCAGTCACAAAAGACATGAGGTTCGTTTGAATTGAACGGCCTTTTCTAAAACCATGTTGCTCATCAATGATACAGCCGTCTAAACATTTTGAGATTACGGGATACAGGACAGACTCAAAGAGCTTGTAAAAACAAGATAAAATACAAATAGGACGGTAATTTTTTACGTCGGTGATATCTCCCTTTTTATACACAGGTACAACACGAGACCTTTTCCATACTTCAGGAAAAACACCATCTTTAAGAGATCTATTATAAATAATAGTTAGGGGCAAAGATAACACAAATCTGCATCGTTTTACAAAGATAGGAGGAATCGAGTCTGGTCCAGGTCCTTTGTTAGCATCAAGACCTTTTATTTTCTTAGATATTTCATCTTCTCTGAAGCTAAGAGACATTAGGCCATCAACATTGCCAATTTCGTCTGGAGTGGAAGTGCCAACAAGTGATTCATCACATGTATATACAGATGAAAATTGATATGCAAAAAGATTAGCAATATCAGGTGATGACTGGGCTGTAACATTGTCCATTTTCATGCAAGAGGGAAGCGATGAGTGACCACCTTTCCTATTTTTAATAAAACTCCAAAAACATTTAGGATTATTAGGAATACTTGCCTCAATATTTCGCTTATATTTAGTGTAGCAATCATCATAAAGTTTGTGACAACGTTTTCTAATAATGCGATACTCTATTTCGTCTCGAGGATTCTTGTATATTCGATACCTCTTACGTGTTTTTTCTTTTTCAGCAAGTAATTTTATTACGGAAGAACTGAACCACACCGGATACTTAGATTTCTTGATGGTCGTTTTAGGAACAAATTTGCTTATAGTGGTGTTAAGAATTTTGTAGAACTCAGATACCATATCATTAACATCATCATGAGCGCGTAGGCTATCATTCCAATCAATGGTTTTCAGATTCCCTATTATAGACACATAGTCAGCTTTATAAAAATTTAGTTTAGTGTTACCTCTCGTTCGCAAAAAAGATATTTTAGAATATTCAATACTTAACAATAAACTAGGATGATTCGCGTATATTTTACTTAACGAGTCGGAGGGGGCTGATACATTAATACTAGACATATTACTTAATACTAAATCTAAGAAACGATCATCGCTATTACCTATACTATTAAATTGCTTTAGGCTATTCATAGACATAAAATCAATAAAGGCAAAGCCAAGTGTATTGTTATAATTATAAGGTGTCATAAAAACTTCATTATTTAGCGATCTCCAATTAATGAACCCTAGATTGAAGTCACCTAGAATAATGACGTCATCGCTTAAGTTTAAAGCTCTGTCAACGCTGTCTAAAAAATGTGTCAAAGTCCCAATCTTTACAGGGGGAGGCAGGTATACTACACATATCGAAAGTTTCTTTATTATTTTATTAATATTTATTTGTAAGGTGACCCATAAGTCCTCCACATCCGATTCCCATGCCTCAACTCTGAAAGAAGAAATTTCTTTGGAGACTCCCAATATGACACCTCCACCATCCGATTTGGTATTGGTAGAACTTGAACGATCTCTACGATAAACAGTGTATCTATTGTCAAATAATTCCATGTTAGAAATACCAGATTTCAGCCAAGTTTCAGTAAGAGCGATGATCTTATAATTAGAAGTTGACAAATACTTGAGAAAGCTTGCCGTTTTAGTTCTCAACCCTTGTACGTTTTGATAATAAATTTCAAGCATCATAAAAAAATCAGTGCGTTACTAGGCTAAAGATACAACAAAAAGCTTATAATCTAATATAGGTACTATACTATTGTTCGAAATACATAATTTTAATTTTATTTAATATGATGAGGGTGATCTCAAATATTTTTACACGGCCGATCGACACATCATTTTTTGTTAGTCTTTTGTTGAGCTTGTCGGGTTACGTGTTCTCGTGCGTCTAGCATTTTTTATTTGGATATATACTTTTGTTAAATATAGATGATTATAGACACGTCCACTATTTAAAATTGTATAGTGAGTGTTTAGTGCGTGTTTGAGAACTCAATCAAGGTATCAATAATTATCATCAGTCTAACCTCTTTTTGTGCCCATACTAACACTAATCCAAATCCTTACGGCTGATATTATTGTGTGCCTATTTTCCTGTGAGGAGATATTGACGAGGTATGTACTCAGGACTTATTATTTTAATATGAATTGTGTATCGACGGCCACCGAACCGTTCTTTGTGGTACATAATTTTTTGGTAGCAGAGCGTGGTTCTATTTTAGTAAATAATTGTTCGGTAGTATAAGTCCTGGGTTCATAACTTATTAATGTATTAATTTTTTTTTTGTTTGTAGGGATTATAGTTTTTTTTAAATAGTGTTTTAAATCGTTTTTTGTAATTAGTTATATTCGCCGTTTCTTATTATTTTTTTTTCTTAAATTTTTTGTGCTATTGTTTGTACTCATATACTTTTATAATGGCGGTCTCGCACAAGGCACAAATAGCTGGTGTATTACGGTGGCTAGGATCGGCCGTTTTAAATATTTCGCGAAAAGATCGCGTTCAGGCGCTTCTATCAAGAAGTGACGCGTTAGAGGATAGAATGAAAGATTTATATAAATCGTATCAGGCATTACTTGAGTTGGGTTTGGAACCGGAGGTGATGGACAAGGTTTCTGCAGACTTGGATCAGGCTGAGGATTTGGCTGATCAAATTAGGGAAGCCGTTGGGATTATTAAATCTTCGGTTAATCAGTCAAATAACCTTCAATCGAAGGATAGTTTAACTTTTTCAAGTGGTATTATAGGTAGGTTACCCAAACTAGATTTGCCCCATTTTAGTGGCGATTTAAGCCAATGGGTGGCGTTTATTCATTTATTTGATAGTTTAGTGCACTCAAGAGTTGATTTAACATCTGCTCAAAAGTTGGCATATTTGTTGGCTAGTCTCACCGGGGAGGCTAAACGGTTAGTCCAACACTTAGTACTTGTGGACAATAATTATGATATAGCTAGAGATTTACTTATGCGGCGTTATCAAAACATACGTAAGCTGGCGGATAGCCACGTAGATGTCATATTAAATTTACAGAGTAACGTGCAGAGCCACAACTTAAGAATTCAAGTTTTAAATCCTTTATTAGTGGCAATTAATGCCTTAAGGGGTTTAAATTTACCTGTAGATAGTTGGTCTTTTATTTTGTTGCATATAACGTTACAAAAACTAAATTTAGACATGCGCACCCGATTTGAACAGGCGTATGGTGGAGATTCATCCACTCATCTTCCCTCGTTTGATGAATTGATTTTGTTTTTAGAGGATGAGTGTCGCAGACAGGATAATGTTCCAGCGCCGTCCACAACGCCGGCCCCAATTTCTACTGGGCCGCGACAACAGCATATGCGCTTAGTACGACGCCCCGACCAGCGAGTTTATAACGTGACAACTCAACATCCAGGCAAACGTTGTGTTTATTGTCGAGTCCCTGATCACACCGTGGTGTCATGTCAAAAGTTTTTGGCATTACGTTTTCAAGCACGACGGAATATTGCCAGACAGCGGAAGTGGTGTTATGGTTGTTTAGGTAATCACCTGGCATCACAATGCCAAGTGTCACGACCATGCAAGCAATGTAATGGCAATCATCACATTATACTTTGCGGTAATGCGAATGGTTCACCCCAATCAGCTGCACCGGCACGGGAATTTGTTGAAGCCATTCAAAATACAGGTGATCAGTGGACTGGTGGTGTGCAGGTTAGAACCCATACTTTTGGTCATACTTCCAGGCACCAAACAGAATCCGGTTACGATAATTACCATCGGAGGCGGCCACCACCCTCCAGGGGCGGGGGAAACTTAAGGTCTCATAACAGGCCTCGTGTCACCTCTGATCAGCAACAACTTCCTCAGAGCAAGGATAATTATGACTCTTGTGCATCACCTGTTATTGAACAGCAACGTCGTAATTATGTTAGGCCTTTGCCTTTTTCTGAGTGGCCTCGTTTAGGCCAGCGGGTCCCTGAACCAGAAGAATATTGACTAGGTCACGTTCCCACTAGAACTCCTACATCTCCCATTACTGTTTTGTTACCCACCGCACAGGTTTGTGTTGGTTCTCCATCAGGTGAGCAAGTAACCACGCGTGCGATTTTGGATTCTGGAGCACAGGGAAGTTTGGTGTCAATGGATTTGGTGGACAGGTTACAGTTGCGTATTTCGCCTGCTAGTGGGGGTATATTTGGTGTAGGTGGTCTTAAGGTTGCTGGTTTGCGGGGACAAGTTACACTAACTTTTTCTTCTGTTCAATGCTCTCATCCACAGATTACAACTTCTGCCATTATTTTAGATAATGTTATGGGCAGACACCCACTTTTTAAATTACCATCGGAGATATTAGATTTTACACGTAGTCTTAACTTAGCGGATTGTACATTTCATATTCCAGGTCAAATTGATTTGCTACTCGGAGCAGAAGTTTTAGGCATGCTGCGACTAAGTAAAAGCACACTTTTACAACCAGGGGGCTTAGTAGCAGTTACATCTGATTTTGGTGATGTCATTATGGGTCCTGTGTTTCCAATACAGTCTCTAACAGTTGAAGATGGCAACTTGTGTGTGGGACTCTCACTTGCTGAAGCTATTCAACGGTTTTGGGAAGTCGAAGAGCCTCCCACAGCGGCTCGTGAAAACCCGGAGCACCAAGAATGTGAATTGTTCTTTCAGAACAACACTGGTCGTCTCCGTTCAGGTAGGTTTGTCACGCGGTTACCTTTCTTATCATCCCGACCTCTTTTGGGTCACTCCAGGACTTTAGCTGAGAAAAGGTTAACATCCATGGAGAGACGAATGAAGAGAGATTCGACTTTTCGTGCTAAGTATATTGAGTTCATGGACGAGTACTTTAAGCTCGGACATATGTCAGTTTCTGATTTCGATTGGCGCACACAGGAGCACTACTTTATCCCACATCATGCTGTGTTTAAAGGTGGTAAAATCAGAGTAGTTTTTGATGGCTCAGCGCCTAGTTCCAATGGAGTTTCTTTAAATCAATGTTTGCATTCGGGCCCAAAGTTACATCGTGACATTGGTGATATTTTAACAAATTTTAGAAGACATCAGATCGTATTTGTTGCAGATATTAAAATGATGTTTAGGCAAACTGTAATTCATACTGATGACCGTTGCTATCAACTTATCCTGTGGCGTGAGAAGGAATCCGATCCTGTTACAGTATTTGAATTGAATACCAATACATATGGACTCAGATCAAGTCCTTATATTGCTATTCGTACATTATTAGAATTGGCTGAGCGGGAACGTTTGCAATTTCCAAGAGCAGCTGATGTTTTGACAAGTGACGTTTTCGTTGACGACATTTGCACCGGCGCTGCAAATGAGAAAGAAGCTTTAATACTACGCAACGAGCTAATTGGGATTCTTAAGGCTGGTGGATATGAGTTAAGGAAATGGGTGTCTAACTCACAAGCTGTTCTTGCTGGTTTACCCGAGGATCATCAACAAGTTCCTTATATTTTTCAGAACGTGGACAACCCTGACGCTGTTGCAGTATTAGGTATTCAGTATCAACCGTTAGCTGATATATTTACTTTTCGCGTGCAGGATATAGATGTAATTAAATCTTGGACCAAGCGTGTAGTACTTTCGACTGTAGCCAGGATATATGATCCTAATGGATGGTTAGCTCCAGTTGTTTTTTGGGCAAAATGTTTTGTACAAAAGCTTTGGTTACAAGGATTAACATGGGATGCCCCTTTAGTAGGTGAATTGTTAAGTGTTTGGGTTAGGTTTGTTTCGTCCCTTCCTGAAATTCAATTGATTAAAATTGATAGATGTTTATTGCCACCAGGGAAATGCACAGTAGATATTCATGGTTTTTGTGATGCATCGGAAAGTGGTTATGCTGCTGCAGTTTATATTCGTTCTGTCAATAAATCTGGTGTTGTAACGGTTAAATTGGTTATGGCAAAAAGTAAGGTTGCACCAGTAAGAACACGCTTAACAATTCCTAAATTAGAGTTATCAGGTGCTGTTCTATTGACACGTTTGATAAACCATGTTAAATCCATTTTTGGCCAAAATATGAATATCCAGAAGTGTTTTGCTTGGACTGATAGTCAGATAGTTCTTGCATGGTTGCAAGCGTCAGTTCATGTTCTGGAAGTATTCGTGGCCAATCGAGTTTGTCAAATTCAGCAATCTGTTGTGACATTAGATTGGAGGCATGTACCGGGAGGACTTAATCCGGCAGACTGTGCATCTTGAGGTTGTGAGGCTCCAGTAATATTAGACCATCCCTTGTGGTGGGCCCCAGGTTGGCTGTACCAACCCGAGAGTTGCTGGCCTTACACTAAAACGGAACTTGTTGAGCCTCTTCCGGGATTAAGAGTTATTTCTCTTGTCGTTCAGGAATCGGTAAGAAATTTAGACCAGTTACTCACAAGGTTTAATTCATTAGACAAATTGATCGGAGTGACCGCCTGGATTAAGAGGTTTATTTATAATTCAAGGAATCCAACAATTAAGAATATGTCAAATGTATTATCACCAGATGAAAGGAATGAATCCTTATTGTTCTGGGTTCGTTATATCCAAGCCAAGCATTTTGAAACAGTTTTTGCTACCCTAAAAGGACAAGGTAAACTAAAAGGATCTGTTGCTCGGCTGAATCCGTTTATAGATGATAGGGGTTTGTTACGCGTAGGTGGAAGATTACGCCATTCAGAACTACCTTATCATCATAAACATCCGCTTCTGTTTCCTAATCGAACACCTTTGGGAGATTTGATTATTACTGACAGACACGAAAAGAATGCACATGTTGGTTTAAATTCACTTTTGGCTATTATTCACCAACAATATTGGATTTTGTCAGCCAGGAGGGCTATTCGAAATGTTATTTTTAAGTGTATTCCTTGTTATCGACTTAAAGCATCTTTGACTCAACCTCAAATGGGAAATTTGCCTCCAGATCGGATTACCGCTGCTAGACCTTTCTCAGGTGTAGGCACCGATTTTGCTGGACCATTCTCCATCAAGGTTTCATCAATACGAAACGCCAAGATCGTAAAAGGGTACCTCTGTGTTTTTGTCTGCCTTGTTACAAAATCTGTACACCTAGAGGTGGTGTCATCACTCAGTACTGAAGCTTTTATTGCTTGTTTGTCTCGTTTTGTCAGTCGTCGAGGGTTACCAAGTTTGATTCGGTCCGACTGCGGGACAAATTTTAAGGGAAGCGAACGTTACCTTGGGGAAGTTAATAAGTTTTTGACTGAAAACCAAGTGCCTATTGAAAATTCACTTTCTCGTCGTGGTATTAAATGGAAATTTAGTCCAGCAAGCTATCCATCTTGGGGTGGAATATTTGAGGCTGTAGTTAAGGTGGCAAAAACTCATCTTCGACGAATTATAGGGGAATCGGTTCTTACATTCGAAGAATTAGCAACGGTATTTTGTAACATTGAAGCTGTAATGAACTCCCGCCCACTTTGCCCTATATCGTTGGACCCTAATGACCTAGAAGTTCTAACTCCTGGACATTTTTTGATTGGGGGTCCTCTCAATGCGTTACCTGAATATCCATGTTTGGACACACCGATAAATCGGCTCTCACGTTTCGAACTGCTACAACAACTATCTCAAAGTTTTTGGAAACGTTTTAATTTAGAATATCTCCATTTATTGCAGCAGCGGGTTCGTTGGATAGACAAAACGGATCCACCTAGGGTTGGGGACTTGGTCCTTATCAAAGAACCAAATATGCCACCATTGTCTTGGAGACGTGGTCGCATTATTAAACTATTCCCGGGAGCGGATGGTACCCCGCGAGTCGCCGAGGTCCGCGTTGGGGAATCGGTTTTAAAAAGAGCCGTGGCGGGCTTGTCACGTCTCCCAGTGGCATAAACTTTGCTCCCAGCCTCCGGTTTTGGACTCAGTCATGTTGCGCCTGACTGGGACGGGGGACTGTTCGAAATACATAATTTTAATTTTATTTAATTTGATGAGGGTGAACTTAAATATTTTTACACGGCCGATCGACACATCATTTTTTGTTAGTCTTTTGTTGAGCTTGTCGGGTTACGTATTCTCGTGCGTCTAGCATTTTTTATTTGGATATATACTTTTGTTAAATATAGATGATTATAGACACGTCCACTATTTAAAATTGTATAGTGAGTGTTTAGTGCGTGTTTGAGAACTCAATCAAGGTATCAATAATTATCATCAGTCTAACCTCTTTTTGTGCCCATACTAAAACTAATCCAAATCCTTACGGCTGATATTATTGTGTGCCTATTTTCCTGTGAGGAGACATTGACGAGGTATGTACTCAGGAATTATTATTTTAATATGAATTGTGTATCGACGGCCACCGAACCGTTCTTTGTGGTACAACTATGTTAAAAGATTTAAGGTTTCGTTATTCTTAATAAGCAAGGCTTGGCAGTTTTCGTTCTTTCTTGTAAAAACGCGTCCGTTGCGAACCCATACAAATTTATACTACTTCTCTTTTGCTTTCAAGCGTGTGGCCGCGTAAAGAGCATTGTTAACTGATGTTAGATGTTCAGATACATAAATAGGTTTCTTAGTTCCTCCGATACCAAGATGATGAGAGTTCAATTTATCTTGTGGATTCTTCCTATTAAATTTGCTCACAGCAGCCAGAACAAAGTCACGTGTACGCGGGCTACATAACTTGGCTACCACGGACCGAGGCCTATCACTGCTATTAGTTATTTTAGCAACCCTTGTTACGTGCTGAATATCAACTTGAGTGAGGGGACAGTCCACAGTCTTGGCTATACGAAGGACAGTTTCAAATAAATTTTCTGACCTATTCTCAGGGATCCCATTAATCAATATATTATTCTCCCGGGCATGTAGTTCAACAGAAGTTAGCCGGTTCGTTAGGTCAGCCACATTAGACTTTAACCTCTCATTATCTTTTTTTAGATTCACTATTGCGATGTCCTTCTCCTCAAGAGAAGACTTTATATCCTCAAATTGTTGACTCAGGAAGCAGATTGTGTCCTGGAACCCAGCAACCCTTTCAGTGAGATTATTAAGTTCCGATGTCACTAATCGCTTTATTGTCACAGTGAGGACTGAAGATAACTCCTGTTGTAAGATATCTCGCAATTTATCTTCAGTGACATATGGTTCTAGTTCTGGAAGTTGTGAAGGGGGTCCATGTTTTATTCGCTGCGTTACTTTAGAGCACGGAGGTTCACTCTCCGGACTTGCTTCTTGTGAGCTCCTACTATGTGGGCTTCCATCAGAATTTTCACAAGTCAGCAATGACGTCCTTGCATTGCTAACATTAGCCGGTTTCCTAGAGCATTCGGGACATCTAAATGACGCCTTTTGTCTTGCGACCATCTCAACAAAGCGCTTGCGGGAGACATTTTAACTTGCAGATATGACAGCATAAAAAATCCTTTTTTGGTAGCTCAATATGACAGCTAGCACAACAATTTGAAGGCGCCATAGCAACTTTTAATAAAATAAAAAAAAAAAAAAAAACAAGTGGGATGCCTGGATTGGAACCACGTCAGAAACTATACAACGATATTTATGCAGCGCTCTGTAACACTGAGCCGAGCGAGCAGTCGAGTATTAAGCCGAAATAATAGTATATATTCCAGTCCAATAGCGGAGTACAAACGCACAACGCGTCACCAGGTTGAACAAAAACTCGACACTATTTCACTGAATCTATGCATATGATTATTATAATTAATCAAAAAAACTATCAGATGCAAAGTAATGTTAATGTTATGATTCACTTGCGTATTTATCCATTTAGCGTATTGTTGATGTTTTAAAACGGCCACTGCACCAGAACGCTTGTTATTATGTTGAAAATTTGATTATCCCATTAACACAACAACTTGGAAAAGTCACACACTGCACTAATTTGCCTTGCTTAATTAATTTAAAACAACATTATAGCAATATAAGGGGAATTTCTATTTTTAATTGTATTTTTACACGGGAGCCGATGTGTACGGTACCCACACTTCTCAAATCAAAAAAGCCGATTGGCTCGGCTCAGAAACCACCGATCATGCGAGAAGATCCTTTACGACTTTGCTTTGGCTTACGACTTGACGCAAATGGTCCCTGCGATTACGCGAATACCAGATGTGGATGGTCATAAACCCTCTTTGTTGGACCTTCTGCTGACTTCACATCCGGAGAACTACCAAGTCTCTGTTGAACCGCCATTGGGTTCATCAGATCATTGTGTGGTCCGGAGCATTGTGCCGTTCACGCGCCCAGCAGATCGGGATGGGATGCGGTCTTTTTTTGCGTCCTACCCTTGGGGGCCCATTTGCTTTTCGTCGAGTACTCCAGATGCCGTCGCTGACTCTGTCGCCGAGGTGGTCCTGCAGGGTATGGATCTTTTTATTCCATTCTCTGCGGTGCCGGTCGGTGGCAAGTCCCAGCCTTGGTTTAGGCGTTCTTGCAAAGCGGCTTTACGCCGTAAGCGTGAATGCTTCAAAGCCTGGGCAGAAGCGGTGACATCCTGTGATGTGACTATCGGCGAACGTAAAAAAGCATACAATTCAGCCTCCAGGTCCTTCAAGCGGGAAATCGCTAAAGCAAAGTCAGAGCACATTGCCAGAATTGGTGAGAAATTGGCCCACCTCCCTTCGGGAACTCGAGCCTTCTGGTCTCTTGCCAAAGCTGTCCAAGGAAATTTCTGTCAGCCCTCAATTCCACCATTGCATAGGGAGGATGACTCACTGGCCCATACCGCGAAAGAGAAGGCCGATCTTCTAGGCTGTCTGTTTGCGTCGTACTCAACTTTGGATGATCAAGGGAAGGAACCACCGACACTATTGCGGTGTGATACTACGATGCCCGAAGTTATATTCCGGCAACGTCCTATCCGTAAAGCTTTGTCTTCCTTGGACATCCATAAGTCGAGCGGGCCCGATGGCATCCCTCCAATTGTGCTGCGTACTTGTGCTCCTGAGTTGGCTCCGGTCCTAACGCGCCTTTTCCGGTACCTTTACACGCTCGGCACTGTTCCGAAGTGCTGGAAGATCGCTTCGATACATCCGATCCCTAAAAAAGGCGATCGCTCTGATCCGTCCAACTATCGCCCAATAGCTATAACCTCCTTGTTCTCCAAAATAATGGAAACCATTATTATCAGCCAGCTCTTGAGGTATCTAGAGGGCCACCAGCTGATTAGCGATTCCCAGTACGGCTTTCGTCGTGGTCGCTCGGCTGGTGACCTCCTTGTATACCTTACACATAGGTGGGCAGAGGCAATTGAGTCCAAAGGGGAAGCGCTGGCGGTAAGTTTGGACATAGCGAAAGCCTTCGATCGGGTGTGGCACAGAGCATTGCTCTCGAAGCTTCCAGCCTATGGGTTCCCTGAGAAAGTATGCAACTGGATTTCAAGCTTTCTCGCTGATCGAAGCATCAAAGTCGTCATCGACGGAGCATGCTCCGACCTGAAACCTGTGAATGCTGGTGTCCCACAAGGCTGTGTCCTATCCCCGACCCTGTTTATTCTGCATATCAATGATATGTTGCAGCTTAGCAACATTTATTGCTATGTGGACGACAGCACTGGGGATACTTTTTACACTGGCCGGGCAGGTATTTCTCGGGCTGTTGTCGATGAGTACCGGAACAAACTTGTGTCTGAAGTCGAAACTCTTCTACGTGGAGTCTCGGACTGGGGTAGACTAAATCTAGTCCAATTTAACCCCAAGAAGACACAAGTATGCGCGTTTTCCGCTAAAAAAACTCCCTTTGTCGCTACTCCCCTCTTCGAAGACACTCTCCTTAAAGCCTCAGCTAGCATCGGAATACTTGGCGTTGACATATCGAATAACGTTCAGTTTCGCAATCATCTGGAAGGAAAGGCTAAATTAGCCTCCAAATAGCTTGGTGTGCTCAGCAAGGCGAGACGGTACTTCACTCCGGGCCACCGCTTGCAACTATATAAAGCGCGAATTCGGCCCCATATGGAGTACTGCTCTCACCTCTGGGCGGCGGTCTGAGCTCCCCAGTACCAGCTCCTTCCACTTGACCGTATTCAACGAAGAGCGGTTCGAATCGTCGACGACCAGTCACTTTCCGAGCGGCTTGATCCCTTGGCGCTGCGTAGAGATGTGGGATCTCTCTGCATCTTCTACCGCATTTACCATGGAGAGTGTTCAGAGGAGTTGTTCGGTCTAATACCTGCAGCTGAGTTTCATCATCGGACGTCAAGGCAAAATACAAAATACCATCCGTATCACCTCGACGTCCGTCGTTCCACAACAGAGCGTTTTCTAAGGCAGTTTTTGCCGCGCACCACCACTATGTGGAACCAGCTGCCCACAGAAGTATTTCCGAACCAATTCGACTTAGGGTCCTTCAAGAAAAGAGCGTACCAATTCTTGAAAGGCCGGCAACGCACTTGCGAGCCTTCTGGCATTGTGAGTGTCTATGGACGGCGGTATCACTTAACATCAGGTGAGCCTCCTGCCCGTTTGCCTCCTATTACATTAAAAAAAAAAAAACATATAACTTGATTTTTTTTTCAGGCTCAAACCATCAGATTTTATCGTTCTAGTTGGTACATTATCAAGAATAAGAGGTGGTACAATATATGAAATCAACAAAGTCATTTCTCACAAAGCATATAATAAGCCATATAGATTCAACAACGATATTGCTGTTATAAGTACGAAAAAGAGCATCGAATTCAATGAAAACGTTCAGCCCCTGCCATTACCCAAAAAGAATATCCAGTCTGGATTGTCGTGTATAGTGAGCCCTTGCTGTGCCAAGGTCCATTCCACATTATTCGTGGCCGTAGAGGACCGTGATACGAACGGCTGATCGCGTGGCTGGATGCGGACAAGGCTACGCTGTTACCGTGTCCTGCCCCGGGCGATTGCTGGTGGCGCCGTGGGGTTTTAGTGGGTATGCACTGCTGTGCGAGTCCCACATAACCCTTCCCCACCAAGGTCAACCGTGCCGCGGGAGGGTATGCGTAACGCATTTCCCCACGAAAAAAAAAAATACTTTCCTTTCCTACGATCGGCACGTAAATATACTTGCTAAGTTCACTTGTGTTCAAATCATAACAAATTTGGATTATTAATAAAATACGACTGTTTATTTTTTAGAAGTTCAGAAGTGTAGTGTGTATATTTAAATAAACCTTAACTTTACCTAATGTTGACTCTTAAGGGAATGACTGGGCCGGTAAATGAAACTCGTTAGACTTCTTGTAAAATTTGTATTATCTCTTTACATGACCTTTTGCTGGTCAGGTACAATTAGAAGTGATGGCGCACGTCATCCCACCTTACAATAATAATTTAAAGTTGCGCCTGGTATTAAACTTGCAACATACTCCCGGCCGTTGAAACTCTTGCAACAGCCGGACCAATAAACGTGCTATGCAACCGCTGCTGGTTTTAATCTCTGCCACTCTGGCCACTCCATCTACACCATTTATCAGCCACTGCACTCGACCTAACTTCCAGCAGAGAGGAGCAGTAAATCCCAAAAAGCTGGCCAAAAGTAGGAAAAAATATATTTTTTCTAGGAACTTCTAATGGTACCTGGCTTGGGAACCCATTCCGTTCATGAGCGTGGGGCCTGCCGCTTTTTCAACTCGTCGCGCGTCGAAAATAACAGAAAGTTCAGACACGTGTAGATTCGCGAAAAGTTATCGAATTTAGATTCTGCAAAATGGATTCTATCCCAGAAAGTAAGCACAATTCGAATGTCTCGCTCGGAATTATTATTAACAATGTATTAACTTAAATTAAACAAATATATTAATTTATTAATGAAATCCATGGTATTTTCCTTGGTCACATTCTCCGAGGACCTGTTAAAAAAAGCAATATGTCAAATCTCTTGTCGAATCTGGCTCTTAAACTGGAAGGAAATTTTTGCTAAGACATTTCTTCAGAACATATCCAAAAATTTGCTGCAACTAGCTGCGACTTCGGTTTCGGTCATAATTTTTATGCGATGATATTTGAACTTTCAGCGACCCAGAAAACCCCGAGTCCAGACTTTCACCCGAATTAAACACGTTTTCGAAGAAACTTTTTGCCGTTTTTTATCGCCGCCGCCGAAATTTAATAGATTTTTTGACTTGCAAAGTCAAACAGATAATCTTTATTTTTTCTGTTGGTCTTCCTCGACGAGCAATAAAACGAGGAAGTGCCATTATATATTCTTATTTAGTTAAGTCTCTAACAGCTTCTAAATTTATACATTTGAAACGCAATCAAACAAATATACAAATAACATTTAATTAAGCGCCTTCCTCGTCCTTTGTGATTTAAGATAAGAAATGGACCTGCGTAGTAAACTCTAACAGCTAAAAAAGGGTTTCCCGTTTTAGGTTGAAGAGTCTGCCCACGCATACGCTTGCAAATAACGTATCTATTAACTATCCGTTGAGCAAGCAACCTACAATACCTACAACCTCTCTCACAGCTTCAAGTAGGTACTATGTAATATAATTGGATGCTTTGTTTCATAAGAGTAATAATTTGATGCATCTAAACGGCTGCCAACTCGTATTATTATTATTATTATTATTATAGCCTCTATTCGGACATGCCAGTATTTTTCTTTATTTTTCGTATATTGTACTTTTCTTCCACTTTTGCTTGTCCGTTTGCCAGATGGCAAAGGCCTCCTCCAACCTTCTCCATTCTGGCCTTTCTATGGCCACTCTACCCCATGTTGTTCCCGCGACTTGTATAATGTCGTCGTCCCACCTTTTTTGTGGTCTACCTCTCTTTCTCTTTCCATCTCTTGGGTACCATTGTGTGATTATTTTACTCCATTTGTCCTTTCCCCTGATCATGTGGCCCGCCCATTTCCACTTTTGTCTTCTTATTTTCAAAGTTATGTCCTGTACCTTAGTCTTTCCTCTGATGTTGCTTCCCTTACTTTGTCTTTTCTTTTGATCCCAGTCATGCTCCTTTCCATGGCATGTTGACATACGGAGAGTTTATTTGTTACGTTTTTTGTTAAAGCCCATCGCTCCCGTAAGCCAGCACTGGCAGGATGCATGTGTTAAATAATTTGCTTTTCGTTGAATTGTGTAGGGTCTTGTCTTTCATCATCTCCGCCATTATGGCATCAAGAATACCGCACTGAATCTTCTGACTTCCTATTTACACGGAAGAACTCAGAAGGTTGAAGTGAATGGTAAGAGGTCCTCTGGGTCGGCAGTAGATATGGGGGTACCACAGGGCTCAATTCTTGGCCCTTTCCTCTTTCTTGTTTATATAAATGATCTACCTTTCATGGTAGAGAGAAAACATCAGATAGTTTTGTTTGCTGATGACACGTCCTTGATTTTTAAAATCAAACGACAAATAACAAATTTTGACGATGTGAACAATGCTCTGTCTTCGATTGTCCATTGGTTTAGTATGAATAACCTTCTACTTAATGCAAAAAAGACAAAATGCATTAAATTTTGTGCAAAAAATTCAAGGATTATGGATACTAGACCAATTATAAACGGTGAGGAATTGAATCTGGATGATACAACTGTATTTCTCGGAATCACCATGGATTCAAAACTTCAGTGGTCCCCTCATATTAACGGATTGGCGAAGAGACTTAGTTCTGCAGCCTACGCGGTTAAAAAAATTCGCTCTCTAACTGATGTCGATACAGCTAGACTTGTTTATTTTAGTTACTTTCATAGCTTAATGACTTATGGCTTATTATTATGGGGTCATGCTGCTGATGTCGAAACTATTTTCATCCTGCAGAAGAGGGCTATTCGTGCAATCTATAATTTAAAATGTAGGGAATCTCTTAGAGATAAATTCAAGGAAATTAATATACTTACCTTTCCCTCGCAATATATTTATGAAAATATTATGTATGTATACAAAAATAGTGATAAGTTTACTAGAATAGAACATACGCACAATGTTAATACACGGAACAAACGCAGGCTGCAATTTCCCCGTACTAGACTATCTAAAGTTAGTAATTCTTTTTTGGGGAAAGGGATACTCTTCTTTAATAAAATCCCAGAAGCTCTTTTATCACTGCCTTTCAATAAATTTAAGAAATGTATTAAAGAAAAGCTGTGTAAAAAGGCTTACTATAAAGTCAACGATTATCTAATTGATAAAAGGGCCTGGGACTAGTGCTAGACAGGCTACTTCTAATTAATTTGCGATATTTGTTATAAATAAGTGTTGTTTGATGATTTGCTGTTTTAAAAGAGTACCGAGAGTTTTTTACGCCGGCTTTTTCTCTCGGCCTACACCCTCTGTCTTCTTTGCCGATGAGTAGGGATGCCTTCAAATTTAATGACGTGGAATAAGTGATACATGTATCTTACGTTCCATAATAAACATATTTTATTTTATTTTATTTTTATTTTATTTATCACTTCTTTTAGGCTCCAATATTTTTTCCAGCTGTAAACTTACCCAAAATGGAATCCCAATTAAAAATTCTCTTAGAAAAAATGGAGGAAATGAAACAATCTTTCAAAGAACAAAATGAAGAACTGGCTGAAAAATTAACTCGTATTATATTGTCATCAAAAAACCAAATCAAATCAAAAAATCATTTATTCATATTGGTAACATGATGTTCAGTTATGAACGTTAAAATATATTAAATGCTTCTAATTTTAAGTTTAACTGCCACTTCTCAAATAAAGGACGTAGAACGGAAGAGAAGACCTGGAAATAAACTCTCCGCCACTCTTTTTAATCTCCAAGATTTTTGTTTTATACAATGTTTGTAAGGAGCTGCAACCATTACACCGTGTTCCACATCGTCAGTAATCTTAAGTTCACGTAAGTAAAAACAAAGATTTGTCTTCTAGAAGCTGGAGGAATGGTGGAATAGGAGTCCGCGCTTACATTCTCGTGGGAACAACACATATATAAAACTTAGTCGAAATAACTAACATCACCGCATACACGAATTCAAGTACGACCAGTCACCACAAGTAGCACCCGTTCACGAGTATGCCGCATGGCCAGCCATCGGCCCCCTCGCCATATTTTAGAGAGAGAGAAAACCCGCCTCATGGACGCCGCCACAAGCAATGCAATTTAAGTGAGCATGACGATCCTTGAAATGAGAACTTGGGCTACATAAGAAAATCATATTTATACTGAAATAATTTGATACTACATTGATCACGGTTTGTTCCCACTTTACATTAAAACAGCCTCAACATCCACGGCTGTTTTAATGTAGATCACCCCCCAATTTATATCCAAGCACTAGGATCGTTTAACTATACGTATAATATGTAATTCTTTAAACTTCAGACTGACTCTCATGGGCAGATCGCTCTTATCTTATCGCTTTTGCACTCACACAAATATGTTAGCAAATGGAGATAAAGATAAGATTTTGCTTTTGTTATTCAACCCTTGACTAATATTCAATTGGAAATGATTAATTCTTTTGGACACACTCATATAACTTGTTCATGGCGTCACTCAATTTGCTAGTTGAAGTGCACCTAGACGTTAATAAGGTTTAGTTTTTATATTAAATATGAATCGAGTTAGTGAGGATTAACTATTAAAATCAATTAATTAATCATTAATTACAGCCGAATTAACCTTAATTTCAGGTAAACTATTTTTAACTAAAAAGATTTTAAAACAAGCCATTTAGCCTCGTCTTCTTGCAAAAAAGCTAGGGCCTTACCACCATAAGTTCATATTTAAAATATCCCTAGCTTGAATTACCCTAGATATCAGATCAGCTGGATTTAATTCCGATGACACCTATCGGTATGCTGACGAAGAAATTATTTATTTTATTTCACTAATACGATTGGCTACAAATGGTGTGTTTTTAGTTCGTTGAAATCTCTACTTTCCTATGGTAAAAAAAAAATATATATATTACCATAGTAAATCTTCTTAGAAAATGCAAAAAATCGTATGCAGTAACGCCCAGACCCGTCATCCCCTTCCCTACTGTATTGTACTCAACAAATAACATAATATAAATACCTCAAGACGCATAAAGAGAAGATAAAGGTGCATCTGCATCGCGATGTGAAGTATGCCTAATGTACGCTGATAATATAACGACTGCGATGGTGTATTTACGATTATGATGAAATAATCGTAAATTCCAGTCAATTTTAGAAATTCGTTTCAGACTAAAGCTGAGGATATATGAGATACAGATTTTAGTTATTCTTTGAAGATATAGGCCTTACTTGGAACTAACTGAAAAGGCCGACAACGCACTTGCGAGACTCCTGGCAATGTCATGTCCATGGGCGGAGGTATCACTTAGCATCAGATGAGCCTCGTGCTCGTATGCCTCCTATTACATAAAAAAAAGGTTGCGTGTACTTATGTACGCGCGTAAGAAGTTATACTTTATTGCATATGAATTATTAAAAATAGTAATTGCATGCATGCAAATAATTAATTACAATTAAATAATCAAAGACTGGAAAAGGAGTCATTATAGTCAATAAAGTTCAGTTTACATTTGAAAAATTAAATACATAAATATTTATTATCATTCTCTTACATTAAGTGTAACATAAATTATATTATTATTCGAATGTTGTTTTTAAATTATGTCCAATGCCGTAGAATCTTCCGTGGCGTGGTGGAAACTTTGTGTCACGGTGCGCGCGCATCATAAAATTTCACACTCATAAATTTTTCATAACGCGCCTAAAGAAGTATAACTTCAAAACTGAGTTTTGAAGTTATCACTCTCTCACTCTCACGCAGTCGCCACAGTTTTTAAACAGTGTTAATGTAAACTGCATATCGTGTATTTCAGCCGATTATATATAACACAATTAATTATAGTTACTCCAATATTTGATGTTTCTAAGTTTCTGAAACATGATAAAAACGAGAAGGCATTTAGTTTAAACAGATATTATTTTATTTGGGGTTCGACAGAGTGCCCCTTTATCATTCTTAATTGTTTTTGATGTTTTTGATAACACGCAATTAAGGGATTGTAACTAAATAAAACACTTATAATAATTTGTGCAACAAAATTTATAACAATTTATAAATGACAATACTCAGGGTGATTTAGTATTTTCCTCTATCCAGGAGATGTACTTGTACGTGTTGGTGTACGTGTCAGGGATATTTAAAGCGCAGGGACTGTTGAAGGACACGATACCGGCTGAGGTGCCGTTGCACACTAAGCTGCCGCCTGAATCACCCTGAAAATTTCCAATGACCAACATTGTACATTGCACGTGGATAATTTAAATCAATCAAATGTCGTTACTGTTTGGTAGTTCATAAAAATTATAAATTGTCTGCTAAGAAGCATAAAACAGTAAGCTATCTCTGCACCCATAGGCTGTGTATATAATATGTGTGTGGCAAAATGATTCTAAAATGATAAATATATACTCACTTGGCATGTTCCTTCTCCACGTTTGTTAATGGTACACATCTGGCTGGAATTTATATTGTCGCGGTTGTGTCGAAGTAAGAGCGTACAGTCGTCGCTGGTTAAAGTTTTTACATACAGATATTGCAATTTGTCAGGTAATTCCCGCCTTCTGCCCTAAAAGTATGCAAATGACCTATGAATTCAACTATTTTACATGTGTCTTTACTAAGACATCATGGAACATTACGACCTAGCCTAACTTAAGACTAATAAGGAATTTGA
Source organism: Pieris napi (assembly GCF_905475465.1). NCBI lineage: Eukaryota > Metazoa > Arthropoda > Insecta > Lepidoptera > Pieridae > Pieris > Pieris napi. Next base: position 12,240,628 of record NC_062248.1, on the reverse strand, counting down.
GTCTAACCTAATTTACTAAAAAGGATTTTTAACTTCAAAGGGATTGACTATTCCCCTGAGCACTTTGTATTGGAATCGTCGGATTACTTGGATGTGGCTATTACAGGAACAGCCCCACAGCTTGCAACCATAAGTTCATACAGGTGTCAGGACTCGTTTGTAAATCAATAATTTATTTTGCACTGATAACGTAGAATGCCTTCCGAGTGACCAGTACAATTTAGTTTAACGGAGATCCAACTCTTCGCGCTTCTTATTAATATGGACCTTCCATCGGAGTTTGGTATCCAGCGCCATACATAGGTACTTAGCTGAATTTTTTAACGGCACTTTGACGTTATCAATATATACTGGCAGGTAATTTTATGTTTTGTTGGAAAATTTATATGAACTGATTTAGACTGATTTAGTCTTATCCGCCATTTTTTGGTCCACAATCCAACAGTATTTATGGCTTTTTGTAGTTTTACGACCGCTTCCTTTTCATTAGCCGCCGTAGACATGATAGCAGTATCATCGGCAAAGGTCGCGATAATGTTATCATCAGCTCGTTCAGGAATATCGTATGTCTATAAGAGGTACATACACTCCCTAACGGCACCCCAGCTTTTATTTCTTTCAGTTCTGAATAATGATCTTCATGTCGTACCCTAATTCTTTGTGTCAAATGTGACTCAAGAATATTTGAAAATTGACGAGGCAGTAGTTTCATTAATCTATAAACAAGTCCTCGGTGCCACACTTTGTCAAATGCCTGAGCTACGTCAAGAAAGACCGTGGAGCAGACTATTTGTTCATCTAGTGCTTTATGCGTTTGTCCGCTATGAGCTGCTTTTTGGCAATAATAGAGTTGAGACGTTTGAGAAAGTTTCTCAAATAGTTTTGCTTTAACAGGTAACTGTGAGATGCGCCTGTAAGACGTTACTTCGTGTGGTGATTTTCCTGGCTTGGGAATCATTATAACTTTCGCAACTGTCAACATATTGAAGTCGAAATAAGGCATTAATTAAGGTTGTCATTTTAACTACGGCGTTACGGGGGTGATGCTGTAATTAAATCAAGTTATTAAATCAAGACCTGGCGCCTTTTTTTTAGTTAATCATTTAATTTCACTTAAAACTTCTTTTGGTGTGACTAGACGGATGCTTAGCTCTTCTGAAAGAGTTTTCCTCGAATTAAAGTGAATCTTCTTTAACGATTTGAAATACGAATCTTCTAGGTGGTCAGCAAACCTCCTAACTTTTTGTATGTTACTTGCAGCCCAATACCCATTAGACTCTCGTAAGGGAGGAATATATGTTGTAGGTTTTTTGATATTTTTTTATCCCTTTCCAGGTGGAGTAGTTGGTGGAACCATCACAAGTTAATTGGTTTAGGTATCTCTTTATTAAAGTATCTTAATGTATCTTAATCTCTCTCCTCAGTTTTTTAGTGAAGTTACGAAGATCTTGTGGAATGCCTTTTTCTTTGAGCTAGTTTTGACTTTTTCAGATTTTTTATCTCCTCTGAGAAGTAGTTGCTTTTTTCCTTTTTCTAATTCTAATTGTTCCTTAGTCTTTAAAGGTTAGGTTTACCATATTCTCAAGATAAATTTTGAAGCTGGACTTCTGTACTGGTTTGGTTTTGTATTGGTAGTACTTAAGTGCATGTCTTGGTGGGCAGTAGATAGTTGATATTGCGCTTCATTGATAGGCTCATAGCCACAGCGTGAATATGTTCTTTTTCATAGTTACCTCATGGTGTTTCAAACTGTCCTTTATTATATCTGTGCTTCCCCCACTGGATTTATTACTTGGGTGAAGGGCATGGTAGGCTTTATATCCTTAAAGTTGAATGTATGACTCCCTGGTAAAATGTGTTTCCGATACCAAACAGTTGTCAATGTTTTCATATTTCAGAATAATATGAAGTTCTCTTTGGTGTTTTAAAAGCCTATTAGCATTCCATGCCATTACTTTTAAAGACATCATTGCTTAATAAGACGTTTAGAAGCTGCTATTTTGGTGCCGCTTTCTAGTTTTTTAAGTCTTTCATCAAAACATGTCGATAACGTATGGTGTTAATCTTTTCATCTATGCCTGTGTTAGCTGTCTCATTTTGTTGTGTTGAGGATAGAGTCTTGGGGCCTTTAGTTATCTGAGCAAAGGAAACGGTCTTTAACATAAATTTTGTTGGTTTTACAGATTTGCCCGTTTCAGTCTTTGATTTTGATTTTAAGACGTTTCTCATTTTCTGTAATTCTTTTGCAACTACACAGTCTCTGTAATAAACTGGAAGTGTGACCACTTGCTTGTGTGTGACCAGTGGCTTGTTACAGCTTTGCTACTTAGAGCTGCCCTACGATTCTGTAACTCACTTTTTGAGTTACAGAATCGCAAGGCTGTATTTCTGTGTGTGCCCGGCTCAGTTTCGGTGATTTCAGTGGCCGTACATCAATTTCGCTGCCAAGTAAATACATAATTTCATAAATATTTTTTATGTTTTCCTGATGGTGGAAACAGAGATAAACATGTTAAGCGGTTTCTTGTTTTCCCAGCTATATTTGACGGGTGCGTCTAAAATTTTAAATACTTGGAGAATAAGGTCTTCAACTATCTTTTCAGCCTTGCTTGTTTTCGTACGAAGTATCTTCTACTTTAAGATGTTTTGTGATACCTCTGTAGGTGGCTTCGCTATTATTGGTGTTAATATTTACCGATCTATTTCTGAGCATTTTCACTTCGAAAGAGATTTTATTTAATTCATAAAAAGATTGGTATTCCAACACATTTTTTCAACAATCGGGGGTGGAACCTTTTTTAGGTTTTATTTGGTTACTTTATTATTAGTCACTTGTTTCATGGGGGAAGGGGAGGTGTTTAGTTTCCTTTTCTTCCTGTTTTTTGTCGCACCTGCATTCCGTTTCTTTAGAATGTTCTTCTTCGTCCGTCTCAAACTGCGTCAGTGTGTTGTACATTTTCGATCACAATAATCAATATACCTATTATGTATAATACGCGACGCTTCTAACCGAAATGAAAAAAACAGCTGAACCTATAAATTCAATTGATTTAAAAACATGAGTTAGGAGGAAACATTTCTTTCTAATATCCAATGCTACAAATATTATATAAGTATATCCGCAAAATTGTTTACTTACAAGTTTACCCCAGCCGCTCAGTATACACGACAATCCAGACTTGATATCCTCTGTGGGTAATGGCAGGGGCTGAACCTTTTTATTGAATTCGATGGTCTTTTTCGTACTTATAACAGCAATATCGTTGCGGAATCTATATGGCTTGTTATGTTGTTTGTGAGAATTGATTTTGCTTATTTCATACGTTGTACCACCTTTACTTTTCGATAATGTACCAACTACAGCGGTTAATTCGGATGGTTTAAAACTGAAAAAAAATTAACTGAACTTTATTAAATATAATTTCAAAAGCTCAGACAAAAAAAGGCAGCCTCTTATACTCTTAGATCAGCGCTTTACTGCACATATGTATGTATTATTAGACCTTTCGACACAATGGGCAGCTGTCAGTATCCATCTGTCGGAGATGACGGCACCGCCGCAGAAAGTCCAGCCATCTTTTTTTGTTTTCAGAGCGACTTGGTGTGGCACAAGGCCTTCGGGTGCGTCTTTGCCACCCACCACTCGGGTGTCGGGCTCTTGCCCTCCAGTCTTAGAGGCCAGTCCTTCAGCATCGCCTACAGTAAACGGAACTGTACTTAATAGGTAATTAACCAAAAAGAAAGATATAATTAATAAGAAAATAAAAACACTTACCCTATACGCTCCATGCGACTAACAGTAAAATAAAGGATATCTTTGAGACGTCCATCATCATTTACAGTTCTGTAGTAAATGTACATATTCATAGAATGCCTTTCTTTTTATATACGAAATGTTATCTATTTCATGAATAAATTATTAAAAATTCATGTCCTTTAATGGCAAATACCAAAAAAACTACAATTAATTTTTAATTTCTTTTTGTTATCGACTGACAAACTGGTGACTTAATTATTATCATATATAAATTTTATATACATATAAAAATTAGTAAAATATGATTTTGTTGAAATAAAGGTTAGAATAATTGCTCGGAATGAATGATGTTTGGGTACGAAGCGTCCTAGCAATATGATAGTGTTTTCAAACGCAAACTCACAATATCTTTATTCATGTAGGTAAACAAGTACACTTATGAATTGTCAGAAAGAAGTTAAATTAATTGTAAATTTACATTTACTACCAGTTCGAAAGTCAAGGGCGTAGAGCGGGTAAGAAGAACTGTCTGTGTATTGTCATACAAATTGTTTGAACTGGAGCAAATCAATCCCAAGGATTAGTATCATTTAAGTATTCCTCAAATTTATAAAAGGCTTTATTGCTATATAAGCCATATTTTAACACTAATACTATAGTTTTCAAACAAGAAATTAAAATAATAGTACAGGACATAATATAAAAAAGATCTAAATTAACTTTTTTTCGTTTCTCGAAATTGAGTAACGATTCAAACTCAAACTCAATAACTTTATTCATATAGGTAAACAAGTAAAGTTATGAACGTCAAAAAAGAAGTTAAATTAATTGTAAATTTACGTAGAGCGGGCAAAAAAGAACTGGCAAGAAACATTCCGCATTTTCGTACAAAAATTATAAGACATATTCCCTAAATTCCACACTAGTGTTATATTGCTTTTCATCAATCATTTCATATAATTTGAACCTTTTTCTGTGTAGCTCCTCATTTGCCTCAGAGACCAATAAAGTCTTTTGAGGAAATACCTTCGATCGATTGTTGGTAGGACTCTCAAAATGGGAAAATGTACAGGCTTATAAGGCGTACAGGGAATTTTTGCAAGAGAACCATAACCGGACATGAACTGGGACGTCACATGCGGTCACGAGTTTGTATGTATGTGAAGTGTCACTGCACCGACATTTTTGTTGTTAGAATAAAGTTAGACTTAGTATTGGTATATTATACTCACACCAATATTCAAGATATTGCTATGGAATTTCCAAAGCGAAAACTATTTGAGTAGAACTCAACTTGCAAATATTATTAAAAAAAATAGAACTATTATTGTAATATTAAGGTATGTATAATCATTTGCTGATTGACTGTTAATTATTATTTTACTGAAATATTTTGTAGGTTCCATGTTATATGGATTAGATATAGATATTGACCATGTATTAAAGGTTACCTGTATAATGTGTAAGAGCTAGTTGATATAGTTATTAGGGTAGTACAGTAGGGTGTCACAACCTCTTTTATAATCTATTTCCTACTCCGACTCGAGTCGGATGGCCAATTCGGGGAGATGTTCGAGTCAATTCGTAACAATTCGTAAACAACCGAACGAGTTAAATGAGCAACTATTGCACATGCACACTTATAGCAAGATTCTAACGAATATGTTTCATATAAAATGTTTAGAATTTAATTTAATAAATATTAAAAGTTAACAAATGTTTCAGATTTAAGTTCATTGATCAAACTGTAAATCACCAAACCACCACGAACACCACCTCAGCAGTAGGAAAACAAACCGATTGCGAAACTAAAACGAAATTCCAAATGATGAGGTCAGTGATTCCACCGAAGTAGTGTAACTGACAACTCATTTGTGCTTTGAATATTCCCATATCGCAATTCGATATTGTTTACAAGTTCTAGCTTGTTTTGCATTTCTGTCGTCTTATTAAGCAGTAGTAGTTGTACAGGGTATCTTTAAAAAGGCTAGGGGCACTACTCTCAGTCTGGGCCTTAGATATTTGTCCGTTTCGTGATCGTTTCGTTTAATAAGGGTTAGAGTTGAGATTATTATAGCAAATGCAAGAAATAATAAATGTTTTGTAAAAAATTCTTATAAAGTTCTTAAAAAATATTTCACTGTTCTCAAATTAAACAAATGTATTATTTAATATTATAGTGTATATATAATATTTATTTAAGGCCTAGTAATATAATATGTGAATCACAATAGCTCAGCCTGTTGCGTTGTGTAATTATAGGCACGTCCAAGATACTGCCTGGTTTGTCACAACTTGCATAAACGACAGTAATAAAAAAAAAAAATAAAGAAGTTCTAAATAAGATGATTTTATTACTACTACCGTTTCGGGTGGTTACACGATGAATATAGAATCTGAAGGTATGTGTTTCATGGCTACCACTCTTCAACGTCTCGATTTGTTCTGCTCATATATTAATATGTATGGATGTCGGTGATGTTAGATAGTGGGAACTTATCATCAACTATTACATACGATAACAATAACTCAATGAGTTTTCTATAGTCTACCTACTACTGAACGCTACTTTTTACCTTCAGACTTTTTGGGAATGAGCAACACAGGACTGTTTTATTTGCTTGAGGACTCCTCTATTATTTCATCCTTCAACATTTGCTTATTTTTTTTTACATTCAGTAAAATTTGTTACTATATAGTAGGTATATTGAGAACATCAAGAATAATTGGTAACATTGTTATTTCCGCGGGTATCGTGTGTGGAACAAAAGCGATGTACAAGCTAGGTAACGTCTCCAAAAATTTTATCGTACAGGAAAAGTTTGGTAATGACTTAAAATCATTACTAAAGATTTTAACATATAATTTTAACACAGCGGTTGAGAGTTACACACATTACATACACGAATCGATTGTGCCCTGAATTCAAAAATTGCTAAAAATAGATTTAATTCAAGTGTATGTATGTAATTCAATATGTCGTTAAATGTGCGAGAAAAAGATTTACGCAATGGTGTACAAAATAGTTGTCAAAAATTAAAAAGTGATAGTGAAAAAGTGGAAAAATCAGACACAAAAATAGTTTTTCAACTTTTATTTGAAAACTAAAGCGTTGACATATAATTTTTTAAATACATATATTAAATTACTGTATTATCTGAATTTGGCTTTATTATATTGTTATTAATTTTAATTAAACTCACACGTGGCATATCCACGTTTTATGAAATATGCAAATTCTTAATTAGAAAACGTTGACGTCATAGTTTCAATGTCAAATAACAATAAATTGGTTAGAATAAGTACTTTTTATGCTAATTGCTTCGTAGTAATTAATTTTGATAAGGTTATCGTTTTCCATTATTCGGTGAAATTTAGTTACTTTACTAATTCAAAAAAAGAGGATTAAAAGAAAGATGAAAAGAAATGTTTATACATGTTTATTGTTTATCTATGTATTACATCAGAAGTATCATTGACGATGGGCGTCTCAAAGACACAGAATATGACACAGTCATATTGTATTATATTTTCCATGATCAAACAGTTGGTATTATAAAAAGAAACTGGAATAATTATTTAAAAAACTACTATTCTATTTGTTTAAGTTCTTAAAACCTAAACCACTGATCGAACTATTCAAATTATTACATATTATGATTCTGATGAAATACTGCTCAGAGATGTACTTAGACAAGAAATTACGGCGAGAATAGCTTTTTATTTACCAAAATAAACTATTTTTAGTAAAGTTTGAATCTTAGTCAAGTTAACTTTGCTGCAAGGTTATAAGGTAGGTAATACTTGTAAATCACCTTTTTTTTTAAGAAAACTACGGAATTTAGTGAATAATAAGAAAGAAGTTGTATCGCACTGCACCAACGCAATTGTACTCTAGAATATTGTAGAGAAGATGTATTATTAGAGATTCAAAGTTGTTTGTAATTATAATAATGATGTTAAAAATATACATAAAACATATAAAAAATTCCCATACGACAGTATGTTTGGAATTATTGTGAATTTTAAATACTAATTTCTATTTTTCAGTAGACTGATTGTGATAATAGTAGGTATAATTTTATAATGTAAGTTGATTTGTAATCTTAAAGATTAATATAGGTTTTGGCCTTGCTTGGAACTAAAAATGGGCGACGGTATCACTTAACATCAGGTGAGCCGCCTGTCCGTTTGCCTCCTATTAGGTATAAAAAACTCAGTCTTGAATAATGAGTGTCCATGAATTTATAAGTTTATTATATATTTGTGCAATTATTATTTTAATATGACATGAAATGTTAATAGTTAATAATTATTGCAAATTAGGTGTGAAAGAATATAAAACTGCCGTAAAAAGACATTTATTATATAGAAATTATTAATACATATACTTAATACAATCTCAAATTTGAATTTTAAAGAATGCCTTTAAAATTTTCTACATAATTTTATTTGTTCATAAATACTATACAAGATAAATGCTCCTAGCTAATAAATACTTTAAGTAAAAAAAACGGGTGCGTGTACTTATGTACGCGCGTAAGAAGTTATACTTCTTTGGTATTATGAAAAAATAGTTTTTGATTGCATGCAAATAATTAATTACAATAAAATAATCAAAGTCTGGAAAAGGAGTCATTATAGTCAATAAAGTTCAGTTTACATTTGAAAATTAAATAAATATTTATTATTATTCTTTTACATTAAGTGTAACATAAATTATATTAAGTAAGAAGTATATATTATTATATATTTAGAACATCTCTACCAAACCCTAAGATGTATGTTGTAGCTTTGGCAGTATTGCACAATATAGCCATTGATTTAAAAGAGGAACCTATCTCTGATGATGATGAAGAGACCCTTCCCTCACTACCAACAGTGCCCTCATCTCAAAATACACTGCGTGGAGCAGCAGTGAGAGCCATTTTTATTGATGAAAACTTTTAAGTTTGATAGTTCTTAACTTAGGTTGTTTTAACAATTAAGTTATTTAAACAAATTAAACGCTATTTATCTTTAAAACATTTTTATTTCATTATACTAGGTATTTATTTTTAAGTGACTCCAATGTCTTCATCAGAATTTCAATTATTGATATATAGAGTCGTAGAATATTTCTAAAAAGTTACTGTAACAAACGCAATAAACAAAAGCAATGAATAACCGTTCATGTTTCAGTTTAACTCAACAATAATACTCGATAATAATAATACATACGGATAGTTAACCTCAATTGTATTGAAGTACTTAGGAAGGTTGATGAGCACAGTTTTTTCACAAATATTTTCTAATATTAATTAGTATTGATTTAAATATTCAATTTAAATCACTTCTGATTATAATTCAAAAAGCATTGCTAAATTTCTTTGAAAAAATAATTAAAACTCCTATATTTGTTTAAAAGGTAAATGTCATTATGGTCATTCAAAATTCTTGGCATAGCTGCTAACTTCACGCATATTCTATTTTTTGTAGATACTTGTAGATTTATACTTTTTGATACTTTTTACTTGTAGATTGTCTTATTCCCATCTCGCTCGCGCACGCTATAATCATGACTAGTTCAATTCTTATCAAATACATCTAATTAATTTAAATCATCTTACAGTAGTCTTTATCTTGTGAATTGAGGTTTTTATGCTTTTTTTGGTTGATATTGTTTCTTAATATATACCATATTAATTCAAGTAAAATCTATGAAAATACTATATCGCTGAGACAAGTAGTAAAAATAACAGAAACAAATACAATATAATTATTGTCTAAATATCGACCTTTTTAATGAATTAATCAGAAAATCGGTACTTGTGCTCGTAAGCCCTCCGGACACCGTTGGATCTTCGGTCCTTGCAGCGGTCGTGTGTGTGTCTAGCATTTCGAGTGGTCTACAATTATTTGAGTATAGTATAAAAAGTTGAAAAGACGACGTTTTTCGCGGACCCTGCTACTTCTTCAATACAAAGAGTCCCTTCATGAGTTGTGTGCAGCGATGTCGCGGGCAACGATTGTGAGAAAGTTTAATGGATCTGGTTAGCGTTGCGCCTTATTAAGTTCTCATGTTATTGTCGCACAGGTATATCCTTTTTTTAACATATTATCAGTTCTTGATTTTCCTTATTTTGACATGTGTGATGTTTGAAGGAATAAAAAAGATTTGTTAGTGAAAGATGTCAATACAAATAACGAAAATTATTGCACTTTCCGAAGTTTGATGTCTCACGGTCACTGGAGGTGTCTCTATAACGGCGACAACAGAGTCTCTTTAAACGCAATCCGATATCTGAAAAGTTAGTTATTAAAGAGGAATTGAGAACCTATTTCTTCCCATTCAAACACTTATAATGGTATTAAGTCATCAGAAACGAGTAATTAAAATATTATTATGAAATTGTGGGGAATTAATTTGAAGCTGTCATGCTAAAACATTAATAATTCTCTGGAGTCCATCGAACAAACTTGATATTAATTAATTGTTGGTTAACTTTATAATAAATAAAAAAAATATGATTGAGATACTGATAAAGGTACATTAAGCATCAAAAATAATTGTTCAATCAATTACTGATGTGGCCAGCCCGTTGCAGTGACAAATATATATTTCTGTTTTTTTTTATTTATTTGTACAAAAGGAATCGGGTTCGAAAACCTGTCAAAACACATAAATAGTAACTTCCTATCCAACAGCCTTTGAGAGTTCACGACTTTAATAATTATCAGAATTAAATGTTCCGACACCAACCCACACCTTGCTTGTATTAGGCAAGATTTAAAATAGAGTACATACCTATGACTCATAATATTGTAGAGAATAGGGTTGACCGTAGCAGATATGTAGTAGAATACTCCAGCAGCCAGGAATAGATGCTCGTTAACAGTGTGGTAGTGCGCCGCGCTGCTGCCAGAGATAAAGAAAAAACGCTGGAAGTGGAATGGGGCCAAACACACGCAAAATGCTATCACTACGGCCGCTAAATTCGATAAACCATATAATACAGAATAAGGAAATAAGATTCGTAACTCCTAAATGCTTTTGTCATTCAGCCATACTCAGACTAGTCCATTACATAATCTATAATCATTTAAATATCTAATTACAATTAGGATTTATCGGACAGACGAAATCGTTGTGTAATCAACAAAGGAACGCAGTTACGAATGTCTGGTCAAACCCAAATATAGGCAATAAATGTAAAATTAGAAGCATTTAATGTATACTTCTTTTTTGACGTTCATAAGACGTGTACATTGTGCTATTATGAATAAAATATGATTTTTGACTTTTAACTCTTGAAGATGGACAAAAGTTGTAAAAAATACCACGTAGTAGACTCTACGGTTTTATTTGTTTTAAGATATATAATACGGCCTTTATCTAAGATCATCTTCAAGCAAATGTCATAAATATTAAACGCACCAACAGGATAGCTTTATTTTATATTATTTAGATAAAAATGGAGATCCTACATAAGATGAGCTTTCGTAGTTATATTTAAATCAGAGTGGAACATTATGTTAGTAATTTAATTTATTTTACTGATTAAACAATTCGCAACCTTCAGTTTGCGAAGAATATGATCTATATAACAAAAAAATAAGTAGTATTTAGATTATAGAAACATGAAATCGATTAATCGGTTATTTGTTTTGGTACATTTCCATTTAAATGTTTAATTAATAATATGCAAATTACATTTTGTTATTAGACGATAAGAAAATAATTATATTTTTTTGTCGTTATACAATTAATTACCAAGCATTTGAATTATGTTCTTCCTCGACTGTGCCTGCCTCGCTTCGCCGTGAATGCTTCCATATACTCCATTTAAAGTTCCAGGGCAGCCAGGATTGTGGCTGTGGGTTGCGATTGTTTCCCTGGAGACAATTTGAGACTAGATTATTAGATCATTATTATAGTTACGCTATTGAGTTAAGTTAAATTTTGTTCAAAATTAAATAATAATGAACGTACGAAAACGAACCTGAACCGACTATGAAATCGAACAGCATTCGTAGGAACAAGTGTCAAAGGATTGTTTCAATATGGATTGACTTCCAGTTTCAATAATAAAAATGACTATGAGGTCCACAAAAATAGGGCAGAGGACGGATGGCGTGCAAGTGCGTTTTATTTGGCACTTGTATTAATTAACTTTGCTAGAAATATGTCCATCGTATATCGATCGTCTACTACACTACAACTTCGCGGTCGTAGAATCGGCTGGATCCTATGTTTCTTTATAATCTGCAACAATATGCGTTGCAAAAAGCGGACACATTTTTAATCTCCACTAACTCAGGGTTTTACTAAACAGAATGGACTAGAACGTGCAATCTGCGGCAAGGCTATTTTTTCGGACTGCCCATCCTGAACTGATTTGACTTTGAAGTTTATAATTTTGTAACGGGACAATCCTTCTTGGAACAGAACAGTTATGTGTGTTGCTGCCTGGATTGAACCCGACAAGGTCAGCTGGGTGTGGTTGTAGGTTCTGGGTCCAATAGCCAATTAGTCCATAAATAGTAGGATCAAAAGTATTATTTAAGGTCAGGTAACTCTGACAAATCGTCTGAAGTCGAGAGCACGCATAAGTTCTGTCGCTGCGCACTGCTTTCGAGGATTCATTAAAAGTTATCTCGCGACATAACTATGCTAAATTCATTGCATGTCTGTATTTTCTCAGGTTTACAATTAGTTTGCAGGCGTAATTAAACTACGCTTTCGTACCTACTTTTTAGGGACGACCATATATTTTGTCATTTGTTCTCATATTATTAATTTACTCTTCCGCATAGAGGCAGGGCTTAAATCATTTATGCTACAATTATTATATCCTTCTTGCGCAACCCATGAGTTTACTAGTATTATTTAATTCTTTTTTGCATTTATGTTAAGTATTTCTATTTGATGCATTCCGTTTCGATAAAAGTATGACTTACTTAAAAGTAGGAACAAAATAATAATTTTTAAATATAATGTTGTTAAATGAAAAATTATTGCAGATTATTTTGTTTTATTTTTTATTGAGAGGTGTGGTAGATTATAAAACTGATATTCAAAAGACATTTATTATAAATACATTATTAAAACATACAAATACTTAATACAATCTCAAATTCATTTTTTTGTTTACTGATTTTTTTTTAATAAAGACTATACAAGAAGAAAGGCTCCTAACTAATAAATACTTTAAGTAAAAAATAACTAAATAAGTGACTTTTCAAGATACTTATAGATTTGATGGATTCTTTATTTTAGTTAAAATATAAACATTACATTTCTATTAATTTACAACATATAGCAAAAATAAATATTTTACTTTAACATATTGAAATAACTATTAATATAACTATGACTAGTTTAATTCTTATCAAATATATCTAATTAATTTAAAACATCTTTCAGACAAAGGTGAATATTCCCGCTAAAATGTGCCATTCAGTGGTCTTTATCTTGTGAAATGAGGTTATTATGCTTTATTTGAAATACAACCAAATGAATTCAGATAAAACCTTCGAAAATACTTTATCTGAGACAAGTAGTAAATATAAGACACAAACAAATACCATATAATCGTCTCGATTTCGACGTTTTAAATTAATCAATCAGCAAATCGATACTTCTTGTGCTCGTTAGCCCTCCCGACACCGTTGGTACCTCGGTCCCTGCGGTCGTGTGTGCAGGGCTCCGCCCCGTAGTAACTATTGCGACGCGGGCGCTCCGTACGAGATCTCCTCTCGTGACTATGGGAGCGCACGCGAACTAGTTGGGTACCTAGAGGTCAGTTTATCATTAAAAATATTACCTGACTAACAAGATATTTCTTTACTAATAACGTCACAATGCCGTTTCTATTGAATACGAACTCCAGCAGAGTTCAAGATCGGTCTATTCAGCATCGTGCATTTCGAGTGGGCTACGGTTTGAGTATTTAAATACAAAATTAGAATAGCGTTGAAAAGGGTTTTTCGCGGACCCGCTTCTTCAATACAAAAGAGTCCCCTCGAGAGTTGTGTGCTGCGATATCGCGGGCTACTCGATTGCGAGGTAGTTCTATGGATCTGGTTAGACCCAAAAAGTCGCTGGCGAGGCTGATCACCTACTTGACTATAATATTCAGATATCTGATGCCTAAAAAGGTTTTAGTGCCTGATTTATTTATTTTTTAATCGCGGACATCATAACAAAATAGGTAATTTTGATTTTATTATAATGAAAACAAATTACATAAGTAAATCAAGTTTGGAAAACGTAATCTTCCAATTATTCCAAAGAATAATAATGGTATAAAATCATCAATAAACAATTAATTAAACTATTATTATGAAATTGTGGAAAATTAATTTGAAGCCCTGTTATGCTAAAACATTAATCATTCTCTGGAGTCAATCGAACAAACTTGATATTAATTAATTGTTTGTAAACTTTAGATTAAATATAAATTTCTTAATATTCTGATTAAGATACTGATAAAGGGACATAAAGCAATAAATAATTGACTTAGCCCGTTGCAGTGACAAATAAATAAATGTTTTTTATTTATTCTTACAAAAGGGTTCGAAAACCTGTCAAAAACACATAAATAGTAACTTGCTATCCAACAGCCTTTGAGAGTTCATGACTTTAACAATTTTCAGATTTAAATGTTCCGATGCCAACCCTCACTCTGCTTGTTAAGATTTAAAATAGAGCACATACCTATGACTCATAATATTGTAGAGAATAGGGTTGACAGTAGCAGATATGTAGTAGAATACTCCAGCAACCAGGAATAGATATTCGTTAACAGTGTGGTATTGCGCCTCGCTGCTGCCGTAGATGAAGAACAGACGCTGTAAGTGGAATGGGGCCCAGCACACGAAGAAAGCTATCACTACGGCCGCTAAAATCGATAAACATTTTATTTACTTTTACTTTTCATGTTAGAATATAGATCAGAGTGAGGAAATAAGCTCCGTAACTCCTAAATGCTTTTGTTACACAGCCATACACAGAGTAGTCCATTACATAATCTATAATCATTTAAATATCTAATTACAATTAGGATTTATTGAACAGCTTTTGTTGTGAACAAAGGAACTCAGTTACAAATTTCTGGTCGTGTTTTGGTGCCTTATCAGCGACTGGGATAACGCTAAAACTACTACTTGTTGGCCAAAATCTTGGCCCTTAACTCTTGAAGAAAGACACAAAATATCACGTAGCAAACTCTACGGTTTTATTTACTCTAAGATATATAATATGGCCTTTATCTAACATCATCTTCAAGCGAATCTCATAATTATTAAACGCGCCAACAGGATAACTTTATTTTAGATTCTTCCGATAAAAATAGAAGTTTTTCATAAGATAAGCTTTCCTAGTTATATATAAATTAAAATGGAAAGTTATCTAAGTAATTACATTTTTTTTATTTATATTTAAACATTGAACCACCTTTAGTTTGCGAATAATATGATCTGTTTCACAACAAAACAATAAGTAGTATATAGATCATAGAAACATAAAATCGATTAAACGATTAATTGTTTCAGTACATTTCTATTACAATTTTAATTATTTATATGCAAATTGAATTTTATTAAACTTTACAACGATAACAAAATAATTATATTTTTTGGGTCGTTATATAATTACCAAGCATTCGTATAATGTTCTTCCTCGACTGCGCCTGCCTCGCTAGGCCGTGAACGCTTCCATTTACACCATTTAAAGTTCCCGGGCTGCCAGAATTTTGGCTGTGTGTAGACCTGCAAAATCACTGACAGTAGTAATATACCATCAACAGAGTATAGGTCAACTCTTATATGGCCTATGCGTAATTAACTAATTTACGAAAGCAATTTCCACTATCCAATTCCAGTATAGATTTTGTGGTTTCGCCGTGAGAGTCTTCCACTGATATTTATCGAGTTATATAAATAAATGATAACTACGGTTCTCCTCTTCGTTACTTTAGTCAGTAGACCGTATTCGTCAATTTAAACAAATGATGTTGACTTAATATTAAATTTAAATCTCTCAATATGGCAGGCACTTTTAAAATTTACTGCTGACATTTGCTGATGTCGTTAAAAGTCATATAATCAGGCTTGGTCGGCGATTGTCTGCGACATCATTTGTAACTTTTCTTTCCATGACTAATTACTAATGAGAGACTCGACCAACAATAGAAATCAAAACTGTTTTATATGCATATCAAGGTAACAATGATAACATTATAGAAGGCAGTTAACATCTATTTGCGATTGTTTATAATATTATGAGTAGTTTAAATTGAAAGGAAATTACACCTACAAGGACAATTTTCTATTATTTTGTAATAATACGAATTATATCAAGACATCGAACAATCTAATACAATGATTATTAATTTTGTAGTTACGATACATAGCAATTACATTTGCAATATCAGCTGATGAAGATCGTAATATCTAGTCTAATAGGTCAACGACTGTAACCTTACTTATTGCAATTATTATAATTGTATTATAATAATAAAATAATATACATTGAAATAAATAACTAAACTTAACATAAACTAAAATATATCATTAAAAGGAGTCCCTTTAGGCAAGGTTCCGAAGATACTGGCAGCGTTCCCCCTTTGAATTGCTAGACTAATTCTTTGTCCGAGGTAGCTGCCAGATCTTCAGTCTCCTGTGATGTCGACTAACCTTTTTGAAATTTCTTTAAAAAGCCTTAAAGCGCTAGGACCCCACGGACCAAGGGTCTCGATACCGAATGGGACAAAATCATATTCTGAGCCTAGACCCCTGTATTTGCATGCTTTATTTTTTTCAGCCGCTTCACAAGCCGCACCAGCTCTGTAGTTGGTTCCATGTAGATGGGAAGGGGCCAGCGTGTCTGAACAGGTTGCATCCCATACCAGTACCCGACCCATCTTCCGACTTCCATGGAATCAAACTCATACCGTCCGGTCTCTTGCCATCGTCTCATCTTTATAAGTATTTAATATTTATACAAATAAATTCACTATTAGGCGAAAAAAAAAATTGTATTATTACTTGACTTATTGAAGTTATACTTATTTTGACGCGTTAGGGAAAAATGATGAGAGTAAATTTTTACGATGCGCGCGCACACCGTCACATATTCAACATTTTAGTTTTTTTTTTATACAACTATTGATGCTGTATTGGTATGATATTTAGACAATGTTAAATTATCTTCTACAAACTTAATACTATTATTTATTACTAGAATACAATTTTTGAAAATATTTTTGTCTTGTTGAGCCAAAGAAGTATAACTTCTAACGCGTGTATATAAGTACACACACCTTTTTTATTTTAGAAATAGTCTTATATTAAATTACATGATATAAAACTGTAGTATGATACTTAGTAATTACTCAATAATATATATAAAACTCGAAAATGTAAAAGACTCAGCAAACGTGATCCATCAAATGTTTATAGAATCAAAGCTCCAAATTAATTAAGATCTGAGCTTTTGATTTTTTGATGTTACCTCTAATGTAATTAATCAGTTTTTCCTTTGATATTAACCCGTTAGATTTATGCTAGCAATTATAATTATTAATTTATTATTAACTAGGTTTAGCCTGCAGTTTCCCTCGTGACAATTTGAGAGTACTACTAGATCATTATTATAGGCGACGATATTGACTTTAGTTAAATTTTGTTAAAAATTACGTTCCGCGACCGAACCGGAATCGACTACAAAGTCAAACAGCAGTCGTAGGAACGAGTGTCAAAGAATTGTTTCAATATTCTCTTCAAGCTTTAATTATGATAATGACGTAATGATGTAAGGTCCACATAAAGACGACGAGCAAAAGCGTTTTATTTGGCACTTGGATTTAATAACTTTGCTAAAAATATTTCTATATTATCGTATATTGATCGTCTACTGCATTACAACTTAAAACCACTTCACGGTCGTAGGCATCTGCTGGATGCTGATTCTTTATAACATAATGCAACAAAATTCTGGATCACCTCATACCTTGTTTCCATTGAACATTTCGTTCCGAGAGGTTTGAACGTTGCATAATGCGGACACATTTTTATGTTCCATAATAAACATATTTTATTTTATTTTAATTACACTTATAATGATATCATCCTACCAATGTCACAAGTGTATTATTGCTTTTTGTTAACATAGTTGAAATATATTTTGTTTGCACTACTGCTTTGCACTGTAGTGTACAAGTAGCTGCATTAAGAAAATTACAAAAATACAGGCGTTTGATAAACGTGTTTACCAGAAAGTACACGAAACTTAATTTTTATGCACCTTAACGATCATTTTACACTTTATTATTTTGCCAGAACATCTAACGAAAGTGATCAATTGTTAAGTAGCTATGCCATTTAGAGGAAATGTTATGATTGATACTTTTTTACGACCTTACATCATAATATATAGCCGAGCAAACGTCAGCGTGCGCTGATACTTCCTGATCGAATTGATATTGACAATACTTCGTGCTCGTACTCATACAGATATACTAACTAGACATACTCTTCATATTATATAACTGGATAAAGGTTAGCTCCAATCCCAGCTTTACAGGTTTATTTCAAATTTCAAAACGTTGGTAATGGTAGTAACAAACGAAAAATAAATTAATAAGTGACTCAGCTGTTATGTGGTAGATATATACCCTAACTCAAACTCAAAATATCTTTATTCATGTAGGTAAACAAACACACTTATGAACGTCAGAAAAGAAGTTAAAATAATAGTAAATTTACATTTACTACCAGTCCGCAAGTCAAGGGCGTAGAGCGGGCAAAAATAACTGAAACTTTCCTCCACTCTTTTTAATCGCTAAGTTTTTAGTCTTACAAATTCTTTGAACTGGAGCAAATCAATCAATAATAATGCATGCGTCCATTTTTAACAAAATTAGCATCACACATTAATGTTAGTACTCCTGTTTTCGCGCAAGCAAATAAGATGCCTTTTCCCATCTGTCTTTTCACAACGGATTCTTTAAACATTAAATGCAATTCTTGCGCCGTAAACATCTAAACCCTGTAACCTCTTTTTACTTTCAAATAAGCGTGTTTACCATATATATCTTTAGATTACACGATACCAGTCAGTCAATCAATTTCCAACACAATGGAGGCTCTGAAATTAATCTACCTCTATACGTAATATAATAATTCGTAACTTCAAGACGAATCTCAATCTACTTACTACTTAGCGAGTGAGATTCTTTGACCCTAGGCCTTTAGTGCCCAACGTGAGGCAGTCATGTACCGTAACGCTGGCTCCCATGGTACATTGGTGGTATCCCTCACAAACACGACCCGTAAGTTGACAGAATGATACGGGTAGGTAGATTCTACATATTAGAATAAATAAAGAGGATTCACTTTTTTTAAGACCGTTTTTAATGCATTATACTTGCATGTGTATTTTATAACTAAAATTTTAAATTCTATACCTTACATGAGCAATGTAAAACTTTATACGTATAAGTTGTGTTAATAGTTTTTTGTCCAGAAGATAGAATAATATAGAATATAAGCCAGTCTATCCTAGAGTTATAAAAGTCTGACAGTAAATTGCGGCGCAATTTAAAAAACTTCAATGAAAATTTGTACTCGACGTACTTACTTTTGTATCACAAAAAGCTAAGGTAATCTGAAAAAGAAATTACTTTTAAGTACTCACATGAAACATTCAAAAGTCATTATTTATAATTTAAAATTTTCGAAAGATCGTTATTCTAACGATTATGTGAACCCAATCTTTGTGGTTGATGGGACTTTGTCCCAATGATAGTAAACAAAATATTTATTTTTTAGGATAAATCAATTTAACAGTTTTTTTCATGTTGACTTGTATAAACATGTAAGATATATCGGCCTTTGTATAGACACCTCCTATTACAGAAAATTTAAAGCTATGCCTCGTTTTAAATTCAATTTGATTTGCATGATCTTTGACAAATTTGGACGACACCTTTTAAAATGAATTGTATTGCTAACAATGCGTAAATTGTTGGACGAAAGATGATTATGCACTTTATTACCAAGCAAAGAATATTAATGATATAGTTATCACCTCAGTTATTTCGCAATTACTTCGTTGCCATTGACGGAATGAGCCGGAATATGATTAGGGGCTTACCGATTAAATCGGTGCACGTGTAATTGGCCTACATCGATGGCCACAACTTACAGAATATCTAAATAGGATTAATCATACTTTGAAACTTGCTTGTTCTTGTTGCTGCTAAACTTCTAACGACAGAACTTCTATTTTCATCAATAACAATAGATAACTCGTAGTTTTGTTAAACCTAAAACTAGAATCGGGGAAGGCAAAATGGAAATATAGTTTACGTAAATTTCGGAGGCGTCAGAAGGGTTAAATCCTCTGAGTGAATTTCCGTTGCTCAGCTTTTATGACTTCTCATGGGAGGGTAATTTAATTATTATCTATTTGACAATCATTAAACTTTAAACGCTAAAATATCGTAAAAAATGTTTAAGGTACATGTAAATAAGCATCTAAAAGACAAAATCTTTCGATTGGTTTTAACCAAACTTGGTAAACATTTATACATTCTTGTTTGCTTATAAATTTTGACGCCTACGCATTATCGATGTGGTAATAATTAAAGTCATCATGATGTTTGCCTCCGTAAAAACTTAAAGGGTAAAGCTATTTTATATGTTTGTATGGATCTTCTTTGATGAGAGACAGACATGATTATAGAAAGATATAACGACCAAAACTGCCCCCTATTCCTTTTTTTCGTTGATGACGCCGAATGTTCCTTATGAATTAATAGAACTCATTAAAATATAGTAAAATAGAGAGGACGCCCACCACCACTTGGAAGTTTCACTTCAAAATCTTTCTTCTATTTTTCCTAAGTTTATTATCAGCATTCATTTACATAAGAGCGATAATATCGTCCCTCGAACTATTCAAACAGAAAAGTGACGTAAGGAAGTAATCAAAACACAGTTTCAGGAATTGTGTACACAGTATTATTATGATTGTGATGAAATACTGCTCAGAGATGGACTTAGATAAGAAATGTCGACGAGTGTAAACTAGTAAACTATTTTTAGTATAGTTTGAACCTTGGTCCAGTTTACTTTGCTGTCTACGGAATTCAGTGTATAATAAGAAAGAAGTTATATCGCACTGCACCAACGCAATTGTACTCTAGAATATTGTAAAGACGATTTAATTAAGAGTTCAAAGTTGTTCGTAAGAATGGCTGTGGTATTCATATAAAAAATTTCGCATTCGTAAGTTAAAATATATTCGGTTATTATACATTTCATTATTTTACAATTTTTATGTATTTTAAAAACTTTTTCTATATTTATGTTACTACAAGTCTGTAATTGGTATTTAAATAATATACGTTTTTTTATTAACTTATGCTGAAACATTCTCACGCTCTCGATAATTTAGCATGAGAGATACATTTTAATTATGTGGTGAATATTTCTGTGCCTTTTCCGTTTTGTTTCAGTTTCATTTAGACTTATTTTTTGGTTTTTGATTATTTTTTTATGTACTTTAATCCAACCCTGTAGTAATACAAATCCTACAAATCGAGTAACCGACTTTTCTTGTGAAAAATGCTTTCACAACAATAATAAGACTCAAAAGATCATGAACGAGTCCCCCATTTTTATGATAAAACTGTCGTTGGCAACTTGGTGACAGCTGTACTTGAACATATTTCGTGCACAATGATATGAGACATTTTTGTTCTAATGAATTTTAAAAAAAACTTACGTCTAAAATATTTTGGGTTTTAGATTCTGCAGAAAATTCTACACAATTTATTTTATTAGAAGCTAAAACATCCAAGAAACATTTTCGACCAACTTTACAGATAAGCTGGGGATGCCCAAGTGTTAAATCTTTTCGCATTGATCACAAACTATTACGATATTTAAAAACTGCTAAACATGTGTTTATTTAGAATCAAGAATAATAAAAAGCTGTGAAACAATAAATTCTTTCCATTACATGTTTACTAAATGTTGACTCTAAATTTCAAACAAATAATTGAAATATCCCAAATTAGTTTGATAAGGAATGTTGGCAAGACAATCTTCGATTGTCCATTGGTCCATGAATAACCTTCTTGCAAAAAAGACAAAATGCATTAAATTTTGTGCAAAAAATGCTAGGGTTATGGATACTAGACCAATTATAAACGGTGAGGAATTGAATCTGGATGATACAACTGTATTTCTCGGAATCACCATGGATTCAAAACTTCAGTGGTCCCCTCATATTAACGGATTGGCGAAGAGACTTAGTTCTGCAGCCTACGCGGTTAAAAAAATTCGCTCACTAACTGATGTCGATACAGCTAGACTTGTTTATTTTAGTTACTTTCATAGCTCAATGACTTATGGCTTATTATTATGGGGTCATGCTGCTGATGTCGAAACTATTTTCATCCTGCAGAAGAGGGCTATTCGTGCAATCTATAATTTAAAATGTAGGGAATCTCTTAGAGATAAATTCAAGGAAATTAATATACTTACCTTCCCCTCGCAATATATTTATGAAAATATTATGTATGTATACAAAAATAGTGATAAGTTTACTAGAATAGAACATACGCACAATGTTAATACACGGAACAAACGCAGGCTGCAATTTCCCCGTACTAGACTATCTAAAGTTAGTAATTCTTTTTTGGGGAAAGGGATACTCTTCTTTAATAAAATCCCAGAGGCTCTTTTATCTATGCCATTCAATAAATTTAAGAAATGTATTAGAGAAAAGCTGTGTAAAAAGGCTTACTATAAAGTCAACGATTATCTAGTTGATAAAAGGGCCTGGGTCTAGTGCTAGATAGGCTACCTCTAATTAATTTGCGATATTTGTTTTAAAATAAGTATTGTTTGATGATTTGCTATTTTAAAAGAGTACCTAGAGTTTTTTACGCCGGCTTTTTCTCTCGGCCTACACCCTCTGTCTTCTTTGCCGATGAGTAGGGATGCCTACAAATTCAAATTTAATGACGTGGAGTAAGTGATACATGTATCTTATGTTCCATAATAAACATATTTTATTTATTTTATAGTATTGTACTCAACAAATAACATAACAGAAATACCTCAAGATGCATAAAGAGAAGATAAAGGTGCATCTGCATCGCGATGTGAAGTGTACCTAATGCACGCTGATAATATAACGACTGCGATGGTGTATTTACGATTATGATGAAATAATCGTAAATTCCAGTCAATTTTAGAAATTCGTTGCAGACTAAAGCTGAGGATATATGAGATACAGATTTTACTTGGATCTAACTTAAAAGGGCGGCAACGCATTTGCAAGACTCCTGGCAATGTCAGTCCATGGGCGGAGGTATCACTTAACATCAGATGAGCCTCCTGCCCGTGTGCCTCCTATTACATACATTATAGTTACTCCAATACTTGATGTTTCTAAGTTTTTGAAACATGATAAAAATAAGAAGGCCAAAACTTAGGTATCTAAACGTATCGTATCTTTTAGTTTAAACAGATATTATTTTATTTGGGGTTCGACAGAGTTCCCCTTTATCATTCTTAATTGTTTTTGATGTTTTTGATAATACGCAATTTAGGGATTGTAACTAAATAAAACACATATAATAATTTGTGCAACGAAATTTATAACAATTTATAAATGACAATACTCAGGGTGATTTAGTATTTTCTTCTATCCAGGAGATGTACTTGTACGTGTTGGTGTACGTGTCAGGGAAATTATTTGCGCAGGGCAAGTTGAAGGACACGATACCGGCTGAGGTGCCGTTGCACACTAAGCTGCCGCCTGAATCACCCTGAAAATTTCCAATTACCAACATTGTACATAGCACGTGGATAATTTGAATAATTCAAATGTCGTTACTGTTCGGTAGTTCATAAAAATTATAAATTGTCTGCTACGAAGCATAAAAACAGTAAGCTATCTCTGTACCCATAGGCTGTGTATATATGTGTGTATGTACTCATAGTCGTATACCGTTGAAAAAGATTAGTGGCAAAATGATTCTAAAATGATAAATATATACTCACTTGGCATGTTCCTTCGTCATATTTGTTAAGGGTACACATCTGCTTGGAAGTTATTTTGAGTGGAGAGTTTCGTCTTAAGCGCGTACAGTCGTCGCTGTTTAATGTTTTTACATACAGATATTGCAATTTGTCAGGTATGTCCCGCGTTTTGCCCTAAAAGTATGCAAATGACCAATGAATTCAACTTTTTTTTTACATATGTCTTTACTAAGACATCATGGAGCATTACGATCTAGCCTAACTTAATACTAATAAGGAATTTGAGTCTAACCTAACTATTGTCTAACATGACTATTCCCCTGAGCACTTTGTATTGAAATCGTTGGATTACTTGGATGTGGCTATTACTGGTACAGCCCCACAGCTGGCAACCATAGGTTCATACAGGTGTCAGGACTCGTTTGTAGATCAATAATTTATTGTGCACTGATAACGTAGAATGCCTTCCCAGAGACCAATTTTGTGTTACGGAGATCCAACTCTTCGCGCTTCTTATTAATGGACCTTCCCTTCAGAGTTTAGTATCCAGCGCCATTACTTTCCCTCGAGTGAAGAATTCATCCCTAACAATTTTTTTTTACCTCTGAGTCACGCTTTTCAACCAAAGCTTTCAATTCCTCATATCTTGTTGTTGCAAATTGCACAGCTTCCTTGAGAGACGCCATTTCTTCCTTTAGCGGTGATATTTCAGACGACACAATATCGCCATATAGACCACAAGCCCATGAACAAAAAATACCTGTGAAATGACCCAACCTGAATTACGCTTAGAAGGCTGTTACTATATCTGAAAATAGCTCTGAGCACTATGCCGTCATTTCTGAGCGGTACATGTGAGTACGTGAGTGAATGGACTTTCTCAGGTACAATGGGGGAATTTCGACTAATTATTAATGTACGGCTTTGTTATAAGTGTATAGATGATTAAAAATAAATGTCGAAAAACCTAGTGCCGTACAAAAGTGATGGTGCCGGAAGTCGGTGCAAATTTTTAATTCGACGACAGTTGCAGAAGCAATATAGGTCATTTATTACTGTACGGCATTTGTGTGATTCCTTTTGGACACATATACAGATGCTTTACCCGTAAACGCCGTACATATTCCCAGCGGAGCGGTCGAAAGCCAAGGGTCGCAACATATGTCTGATTAGCATATAGGTGATGATGATATGAAACAACATAAAATTAAATGATCTTGAGAGTACTTCACAAATAGATAACATTTTCCAGCATGCCGTACATTTTTTGTGGAACACATAGGTGTATGGGGTAAATTACTTTCCTCAGAAAAGAGTCATTTTCCGGTGACTTTTATCTGAACGGCAATAACACAGGTTATTAATACTTTAGACAATCTTCAATAAAAGATAAATGCCGTACACTTTCGATAGTCCGCTACCACCGCCTACCAATACAGGGCGTCCCAAAGTTATGGGAAATGAAGGGAAAGTACCTTAAATATCGTAGATAGGGTATTTTACTAAAAGAAGACTTTATGTTATTTTTAAAAGTTATTAATTCTGCATTCAAAGATTTTTTTTAAATTACTTGCCTCGTCTGGGAATCGAACCGACTTAAATGTAAAAAAAAAACACCCCTACTTTTATGATGCCAATCGAATGAATGGCCAAAAACTAATAACTCTTCTTAAGTAACATAGTATTTTAAAAGAAAGTAACAGCGTGAATATATCTATCGTATTCGGCCTAAAAAAATCCCCTACGAGTCTGTTACTTTAGAAAAGTTATTAGGTTTTGGCCATTCTTTCGATTGGCATCATAAAAGTAGGGGTGTTTTTTTTTTAATTTAAGCTGGTTCGATTTCCAGACGAGGCAAGTAGTTTTTAAAAAATCTTTGAATGCAGAATTACTAACTTTTAAAAATAACATAAAGTCTTCTTTTAGTAAAATACCCTATCTGCGATATTTAAGGTACTTTCTCTTCATGTCTCATAACTTTGGGACGCCCTGTATTATATTTTTATGTTTGTTAAAAATATTTTTCCTTTACCTCTCTCTGCTGGTACGATAAGGCTGTAAATATACTTTACAGCCTTATGGTAGTATACTCAGATATGTACAGTTATTAATGACCTTAAGGGACACCTCAAACGTCGTCGAAGTTTTTATCAGCTGTAAAGAATGATCTGGAGTAAAATGTACGGCATCTGGTTTTTTTGTTTATTTATATTTGTTACATATAAAATAACAATAATCTTTGAAAATATTACTCCCCATATTACTCTAGGAGCATTTGAAAAGTCATCTAAATTTCGGAAATTTCATATATTTTTTATCATAATATTTTTATTTGTTACCATTTATAATGAACGGCTATAATGTACAACGGTAATATTTAGTAACATTATGTAAAAAAACAAGTTGCCGTACATTATTCTCTGATCTTACAGCAGTAAGAACTTGGTAAATCTTGAAATTTCGATAAATATTTAATTACACAAATATTAACTATAATATTTGGACGGCATAATTATAAAACATTATTGTCCGTGTTAAATAATATTTTGAACATGTTGCCGTACATTTTACAATGACCTTAGGGTATATGGGTGTAGGGGTAGGGTTCCGACCCTTGGCTTTCGACCGCTCCGCTGGAAATATGTACGGCGTTTACGGGTAAAGTATCTGTATATGTGTCCAAAAGGAATCACACAAATGCCGTACAGTAATAAATGACCTATATTGCTTCTGCAACTGTCGTCGAATTAAAAATTTGCACCGACTTCCGGCACCATCACTTTTGTACGGCACTAGGTTTTTCGACATTTATTTTTAATCATCTATACACTTATAACAAAGCCGTACATTAATAATTAGTCGAAATTCCCCCATTGTACCTGAGAAAGTCCATTCACTCACGTACTCACATGTACCGCTCAGAAATGACGGCATAGTGCTCAGAGCTATTTTCAGATATAGTAACAGCCTTCTAAGCGTAATTCAGGTTGGGTCATTTCACAGGTATTTTTTGTTCATGGGCTTGTGGTCTAATAATAAGGATTGCTCGAAGCTCGCTTCTATTAATAAATACTCTCTCATCCTGCACCACCGGTGAGTTGCGACGTTCTTCATCATAACCGGTCTGCTTGGGCCCGCGAGTGGGCGTCTCGTTATCACCTATTTTTTTGTAGCAATTTTACAAGCTGGGCATTGCCAGGAAGTGTTAGCGTCCTTAGAAAGTTTCTTGAAGTTGCTTGTATTAATAAATATTAATACAAGCAACTTCAACTTCACTATTCCTGGGTAAATACCCAGGAATAGTGAAATAGATGAACGCACATACAGCAGCGCATGCTTTCGATTGCTAAAAGCGACTTCTTGCAACCTTCGCAAACATTCATATTTATTAAATATATTTCCGTAATTGCACAACAATAAATGCTCTCTTTAAAAATGTCTCAGTAAAAATTGCACTGCAATAAATGCTCTTTACAGTAATGTACGTTTCTGTACTTATACTTTATATTTAAGCAACTCACAATAACGGTCGTTGATCTAAAATAAACACGTATTACACAGAAAAAACTGTCAATCTGGGCTCTCAGTTCACTTGCACATAGCTTTTTTTTTATAGTTCACAGTTTATAGTCACCAACACAAAATCACTTTTGAAAAGTCGAATTATTTGTATATATTCCGTACTCCACAAAGCACCCATCACTTCCAGAGATGGACAATTCACTAATATTGCCTAATTATTGCTATTTATCATATATTTCTACTTTTAACCATATTTAATAAATTATGTTAAGAGGAAACGATGTGTCTGTTATGACTACCCGCAACTGTTATTGGAGTTTATTGTTTTAAATTACCTTCACTACTGAGTATACAAATACCAATGAAGAAAATGACGTCAGCACGGCTGACGTCATAGTTTTTAAAAACATTATGGAACCATTATCTCCGTCATATATATATCCGCAAAATTGTTTACTCACAAGTTTACCCCAGCCGCTCAGTATACACGACAATCCAGACTTGATATCCTCTGTGGGTAATGGCAGGGGCTGAACCTTTTTATTGAATTCGATGGCCTCTTTCGTACTTATAACAGCAATATCGTTGCCGAATCTATTTGGCTTGTTATATTCTTTGTGGGAAATGACTTTGTTTATTTCATACGTTGTACCACCTTTCGTTCTCGATAATGAACCAACTACAGCGGTAAATTTGGATGGTTTAAGACTGAAAAAAATGTAAACTTTATTAAATATAATTTAATAAAGTTAACTGCACATATGTATGTATTATTATACCTTAAGACACAATGGGCAGCTGTCAGTATCCATCTGTTGGAGATGATAGCAGCACCGCAGAAAAAGAAATTGCCTTCTTTCAATATAAGAGCGACTTGGTGTGGCACAAGGCCTTCGGGTGCGTCTTTGCCACCCACCACTCGGGTGTCGGGCTCTTGTCCTCCAGTCTTAGAGACCAGTCCTTCAGCATCGCCTACAGTAAACGGCACTGTACTTAATAGGTAATTAAACAAAAAAAAGGATATAATTAATAAGAAAATAAAAACACTTACCCTGTACGCTCCATGCGACTAACAGTAAAATAAAGGATATCTTTGAGACGTCCATCATCATTTACAGTTCTGTAGTAAATGTACATATTCATAGAATGCCTTTCTTTTTATATACGAAATGTTATCTAGTTTAGGAATAAATTATTAAAAATTCATGTCATTAAAATATGACAAATTCCAAAAAAACTACAATCGATTTTTAATTTATTTTTGTTATCGACTGACAAACGGGTGACTTAATTACTATCGTATATAATTATTTTTATATACATATAAAAATTAGAAAAAAATATGATTTTGTTGAAATAAAGGTTAGGAAAATTGCTCGGAATGAATGATGTTTGGGTACGAAGCGTCCTAGCAATACGATAGTGTTTTCAAACGCAAACTCAAAATATCTTTATTCATGTAGGTAAACAAGTACACTTATGAATTGTCAGAAAGAAGTTAAATTAATTGTAAATTTACATTTACTACCAGTTCGAAAGTCAAAGACGTAGAGCGGGTAAGAAGAACTCTCTGTGTATTGTCATACAAATTGTTTGAACTGGAGCAAATCAATCCCAAGGATTAGTATCATTTAAGTATTCCTCAAATTTATAAAAGGCTTTATTGCTATATAAGCCATATTTTAACACTAATACTATAGTTTTCAAACAAGAAATTAAAATAATAGTACAGGACATAATATAAAAAAGATCTAAATTAACTTTTTTCGTTTCTCCAAATTGACTAACGATTCAAACTCAAACTCAATAACTTTATTCATATAGGTAAACAAGTAAAGTTGTGAACGTCAAAAAAGAAGTTAAATTAATTGTAAATTTACGTAGAGCGGGCAAAAAAGAACTGGCAAGAAACATTCCGCCACTCTTTTTAATCGCTAAGTTTTGGGTCATACAAAAATTATTAGACATATTCCCTAAATTCCACACTAGTGTTATATTGCTTTTCATCATACATTTCATATAATTTGAACCTTTTTCTGTGTAGTTTTCTCCTCATTTGCCCACTCACAGAAACTTGTTTTCTCAGAGACCAATAAAGTCTTTTGAGGAAATACTTTCGATCGATTTTTGGTAGGACTCTCAAAATGTGAAAATGTACAGGCTTAATAGGCGTACAGGGAATTTTTGCAAGAGAACCATAACCGGACATGAACTGGGACGTCACATGCGGTCACGAGTTTGTATGTATGTGAAGTGTCACTGCACCGACATTTTTGTTGTTAGAATAAAGTTAGACTTAGTATTGGTATATTATACTCACACCAATATTCAAGATATTGCTATGGAATTTCCAAAGCGAAAACTATTTGAGTAGAACTCAACTTGCAAATATTATTTAAAAAAATAGAACTATTATTGTAATATTAAGGTATAATCATTTGCTGATTGACTGTTAATTATTATTTTACTGAAATATTTTGTAGGTTCCATGTTATATGGATTAGATATAGATATTGACCATGTATTAAAGGTTACCTGTATAATGTGTAAGAGCTAGTTGATCTAGTTATTAGGGTAGTACAGTAGGGTGTCACAACCTCTTTTATAATCTATTTCTACTCCGACTCGAGTCGGATGGCCAATTCGGGGAGATGTTCGAGTCAATTCGTAAACAACCGAACGAGTCAAATGAGCAACTATTGCACATGCGCACTTATAGCAAGATTCTAACGAATATGTTTCATATAAAATGTTTAGAATTTAATTTAATAAATATTAAAAGCTAACAAATGTTTCAGATTTAAGTTCATTGATCAAACTGTAAATCACCAAACCACCACGAACACCACCTCAGCAGTAGGAAAACAAACCGATTGCGAAACTAAAACGGAATTCCAAATGATGAGGTCAGTGATTCCACCGAAGTAGTGTAACTGACAACTCATTTGTGCTTTGAATATTCCCATATGGCAATTCGATATTGTTTACAAGTTCTAGCTTGTTTTGCATTTCTGTCGTCTTATTAAGCAGTAGTAGTTGTCTTTAAAAAGGCTAGGGGCACTACTCTCAGTCTGGGCCTTAGATATTTGTCCGTTTCGTGATCGTTTCGTTTAATAAGGGTTAGAGTTGAGATTATTATAGCAAATGCAAGAAATAATAAATGTTTTGTAAAAAATTCTTATAAAGTTCTTAAAAAATATTTCACTGTTCTCAAATTAAACAAATGTATTATTTAATATTATAGTGTATATATAATATTTATTTAAGGCCTAGTAATATAATATGTAGATACTGCCTGGTTTGTCACAACTTGCATAAACGACAGTAATAAAAAAAAAATTAAAGAAGTTCTAAATAAGATGATTTTATTACTACAACCGTTTCGGGTGGTTACACGATGAATATAGAATCTGAAGGTATGTGTTTCATGGCTACCACTCTTCAACGTCTCGATTTGTTCTGCTCATATATTAATATGTATGGATGTCGGTGATGTTAGATAACAATAACTCAATGAGTTTTCTATAGTCTACCTACTACTGAACGCTACTTTTTACCTTCAAACTTTTTGGGAATGAGCAACTCAGGACTGTTTTATTTGCTTGAGGACTCCTCTATTATTTCATCCTTCAACATTTGCTTATTTTTTTTACATTCAGTAAAATTTGTTACTATATAGTAGGTATATTGAGAACATCAAGAATAATTGGTAACATTGTTATTTCCGCGGTTATCGTGTGTGGAACAAAAGCCATGTACTAGCTAGGTAATGTCTCCAAAAAATTTATTGAACGGGAAATATAATTGACTTAAAATCATTACCAAAGATTTTAACATATAATTTTAATACAGCGGTTGAGGGTTGGGAACATACACGAATTCAGGGCGAATTCAAAAATTCCTAAAAATAGATTTAATTCAAGTGTTACATGTCGTTCAATCTGCGAGAAAAAGATTTACGCAATGGTGTAAAAAATTGTTGTGAAAAATTAAAAAGTGATAGTGAAGAAGAGGAAAAAACAGACACAAAAATAGTTTTTCAACTTTTATTTGAAAACTAAAGCTAAACTAAAAATTACTGTATTATCTGAATTTGGCTTTATTATTTTGTTATTACTATTAATTAGACTTACACGTGGCATATCCACGTTTTATGAAATATGCAAATTCTTAATTAGAAAACGTTGACGTCATAGTTTCAATGTCAAATAACAATAAAATGGTTAGAATAAGTACTTTTTATGCTAATTGCTTTTAATAATTAATTTTGATGAGATTATCGTTTTCCATTATCCAGTGAAATTTAGTTACTTTACTTATTCAAAAAAAGAGGATTAAAAGAAAGATGAAAAGAATCAATTTTTTAAGTTTTTAATAACTAAACCACTGATCGAACTATTCAAATTATAATTATGATTCTGATGAAATACTGCTCAGAGATGGACTTAGACAAGAAATTACGGCGAGAATAGCTTTTTATTTACCAAAATAAACTATTTTTAGTAAAGTTTGATTCTTAGTCAAGTTAACTTTGCTGCAAGGTTATAAGGTAATACTTGTAAATCACCTTTTTTTAAAGAAAACTACGGAATTTAGTGAATAATAAGAAAGAAGTTGTATCGCACTGCACCAACGCAATTGTACTCTAGAATATTGTAGAGAAGATGTATTATTAGAGATTCAAAGTTGTTTGTTATTATAATAATAATATTAAAAATCAACATATAAAATATTCCCATACGAAAGTATGTTTTAAATTATTGTGAACTTTAAATACTTTCTATTTTTCAGTTATTACAAGACTGATTGTGATAATAGTAGGTATAATTTTATAAGGTAAGTTGATTTGTAATCTTAAAGATTAATATAGGTTTTGGCCTTGCTTGGAACTAACTTAAAATGGGCGGCGGTATCACTTAACATCAGGTGAGCAGCCTGCCCGTTTGCCTCCTATTATATATAAAAAAACTCAGTCTAGAATAATGAGTGTCGATGAATTTATAAGTTTATTATATATTTGTGCAATTATTATTTTAATCTGACAAAAAAAATGTTCATAATAATTAATAATTATTGCAAATTTGGTGTGAAAGAATATAAAACTGCAGTCAAAAGACATTTATTATATAGTAATTATTAATACATATAAATACTTAATACAATCTCAATTTTGTTCATTCTTAAAGAAAAATTTAAAATTTTCTACATATTTGTTTTGTTCGTAAAGACTATACAAGATAAATGCTATTAGCTAATAAATACTTTAATAGGTTTTTTTAATTGGTTGCTCCGCCCCGTAGTAACTATTGCGACGCGGGCGCTCCGTACGAGATCGCCTCTCGTGACTATGGGAGCGCTCGCGAACTAGTTGGGTACCTAGAGGTCAGTTTATCATTAAAAATATTAGGTACCTGACTAACAAGATATTTATTTATCCATAACGGCAAAATTGTTATAACCGGGATTATTGTCATCTATCTCAGTGCCCTCAAGGTTTGTATATCAATTTCTCAATGGTCTCATTATGTACGATATGAAATTAAGAATGATTTTTATTTACATTGAATAGACCGATCTTCAATTCCAGCAATCTAGCATTTCGAGTGGTCTACAATTTGAGTATAGTATAAAAAGTTGAAAAGACGACGTTTTTCGCGGACCCTCCTACTTCTTCAATACAAAGAGTCCCTTCATGAGTTGTGTGCAGCGATGTCGCGGGCAACGATTGTGAGAAAGTTTAATGGATCTGGTTAGCGTTGCGCCTTATTAAGTTCTCATGTTATTGTCGCACAGGTATATCCTTTTTTTAACATACTATCAGTTCTTGATTTTCCTTATTTTGACATGTGTGATGTTTGAAGGAATAAAAAAGATTTGTTAGTGAAAGATGTCAATACAAATAACGAAAATTATCGAATCACTGGAGGTATCTCTATAACGGCGACAACAGAGAGTCTCTTTAAACGCAATCCGATATCTGAAAAGTTAATTCGAACGAGTAATTAAAATATTATTATGAAATTGTGGGGAATTAATTTGAAGCTGTCATGCTAAAACATTAATAATTCTCTGGAGTCAATCGAACAAACTTGATATTAATTAATTGTTGGTTAACTTTATAATAAATAAAAAAAATATGATTAAGATACTGATAAAGGTACATTAAGCATCAAAAATAATTGTTCAATCAATTACTGATGTGGCCAGCCCGTTGCAGTGACAAATATATTTCTGTTTTTTTTTTATTTATTTGTACAAAAGGAATCGGGTTCGAAAACCTGTCAAAACACATAAATAGTAACTTCCTATCCAACAGCCTTTGAGAGTTCACGACTTTAATAATTATCAGAATTAAATGTTCCGACACCAACCCACACCTTGCTTGTATTAGGCAAGATTTAAAATAGAGTACATACTTACCTATGACTCATAATATTGTAGAGAATAGGGTTGACCGTAGCAGATATGTAGTAGAATACTCCAGCAGCCAAGAATAGATACTCGTTAACAGTGTGGTAGTGCGCCGCGCTGCTGCCAGAGATTAAGAAAAAACGCTGGAAGTGGAATGGGGCCAAACACACGCAAAATGCTATCACTACGGCCGCTAAATTCGATAAACCATATAATTCAGAATGAGGAAATAAGATTCGTAACTCCTAAATACTTTTGTCATACAGCCATACTCAGACTTGTCCATTAAATAATCTATAATCATTTAAATATCTAATTACAATTAGGATTTATCGGACAGACGAAATCGTTGTGTAATCAACAAAGGAACGCAGTTACGAATGTCTGGTCAAACCCAAATATAGGCAATAAATGTAAAATTAGAAGCATTTAATGTATACTTCTTTTTTGACGTTCATAAGACGTGTACATTGTGCTATTATGAATAAATGATTTTTGACTTTTAACTCTTGAAGATGGACAAAAGTTGTAAAAAATACCACGTAGTAGACTCTACGGTTTTATTTGTTTTAAGATATATAATACGGCCTTTATCTAAGATCATCTTCAAGCAAATGTCATAAATATTAAACGCACCAACAGGATAGCTTTATTTTATATTATTTAGATAACAATGGAGATCCTACATAAGATGAGCTTTCGTAGTTATATTTAAATCAGAGTGGAACATTATGTTAGTAATTTAATTTATTTTACTGATTAAACAATTCGCAACCTTCAGTTTGCGAAGAATATTATCTATTTTATAACAAAAAAATAAGTAGTATTTAGATTATAGAAACATGAAATCGATTAATCGGTTATTTGTTTCGGTACATTTCCATTTAAATGTTTAATTAATAATATGCAAATTACATTTTGTTATTAGACGATAAGAAAATAATTATATTTTTTTGTCGTTATATAATTAATTACCAAGCATTTGAATTATGTTCTTCCTCGACTGTGCCTGCCTCGCTTCGCCGTGAATGCTTCCATTTACTCCATTTAAAGTTCCAGGGCAGCCAGGATTGTGGCTGTGGGTTGCGATTGTTTTCCTGGAGACAATTTGGGACTAGATTATTAGATCATTATTATAGTTACGCTATTGAGTTAAGTTAAATTTTGTTCAAAATTAAATAATAATGAACGTACGAAAACGAACCTGAACCGACTATGAAATCGAACAGCATTCGTAGGAACAAGTGTCAAAGGATTGTTTCAATATGGATTGACTTCCAGTTTCAATAATAAAAATGACTATGAGGTCCACAAAAATAGGGCAGAGGACGGATGGCGTGCAAGTGCGTTTTATTTGGCACTTGTATTCATTAACTTTGCTAGAAATATGTCTATCGTATATCGATCGTCTACTACACTACAACTTCGCGGTCTATGCAACAATATGCGTTGCAAAAAGCGGACACATCTTTAATCTCAACTAACTTAGGGTTTTACTAAACAGAATGGACTAGAATGTGCAATCTGCGGCAAGGGTATTTTTTCGGACTGCCCATCCTGAACTGATTTGACTTTGAAGTTTATAATTTTGTAACGGGACAATCCTTCTTGGAACAGAACAGTTTTGTGTGTTGCTGCCTGGATTGAACCCGACAAGGTCAGCTGGGTGTGGTTGTAGGTTCAGGGTCCAATAGCCAATTAGTCCATAAATAGTAGGATCAAAAGTATTATTTAAGGTCAGGTAACTCTGACAAATCGTCTGAAGTCGAGAGCACGCATAAGTTCTGTCGCTGCGCACTGCTTTCGAGGATTCATTAAAAGTTATCTCGCGACATAACTATGCTAAATTCATTGCATGTCTGTATTTTCTCAGGTTTACAATTAGTTTGCAGGCGTAATTAAACTACGCTTTCGTACCTACTTTTTAGGGACGACCATATATTTTGTCATTTGTTCTCATATTATTAATTCACTCTTCCGCATAGAGGCAGGGCTTAAATCATTTATGCTACAATTATTATATCCTTCTTGCGCAACCCAAGCACTATTATCATTAAAATATTCATAACCTTAAATTGAAATGAGTTTACTAGTATTATTTAATTCTTTTTTGCATTTATGTTGTTAAGTATTTCTATTTGATGCATTCCGTTTCGATAAAAGTATGACTTACTTAAAAGTAGGAACAAAATAATAATTTTTAAATATAATGTTGTTAAATGAAAAATTATTGCAGATTATTTTGTTTTATTTTTTATTGAGAGGTGTGGTAGATTATAAAACTGATATTCAAAAGACATTTATTATAAATACATTATTAAAACATACAAATACTTAATACAATCTCAAATTCATTTTTTTGTTTACTGATTTTTTTTTTCATAAAGACTATACAAGAAGAAAGGCTCCTAACTAATAAATACTTTAAGTAAAAAATAACTAAATAAGTGACTTTTCAAGATACTTATAGATTTGATGGATTCTTTATTTTAGTTAAAATATAAACATTACAACTCTATTAATTTACAACATATAGCAAAAATAAATATTTTACTTTAACATATTGAAATAACTATTAATATAACTATGACTAGTTTAATTCTTATCAAATATATCTAATTAATTTAAAACATCTTTCAGACAAAGGTGAATATTCCCGCTAAAATGTGCCATTCAGTGGTCTTTATCTTGTGAAATGAAATTATTATGCTTTATTTGAAATACAACCAAATGAATTCAGATAAAACCTTCGAAAATACTTTATCTGAGACAAGTAGTAAATATAAGACACAAACAAATACCATATAATCGTCTCGATATCGACGTTTTAAATTAATCAATCAGCAAATCGATACTTCTTGTGCTCGTTAGCCCTCCCGACACCGTTGGT